>NC_059078.1:9638623-9761123 GCF_020497125.1 Mauremys mutica | reverse complement strand
CCTCAGTACTGATCACATCCAATTCTCGACAGCAGTAAAATGAGTTCTGCTTTACCCACTATGATTGAAAACAAGCTTTCAAAACCTACTTGTAGTAGTTTTAAAAACTGTCAGAGAAACTGCTGCTTCATTTCCTCTTTTCTAAACCATAATTTGAAAAGAAATAGGAAGCTTAAACAGGCTCACTGATTGGGAATCCATCAGTATGTGTGTAATGCATTTTATTCTCAAATCGGGGGTCGGGGGGCACAAGGAGAAATAGGTGGGGAATGGAAAACTTTCCCCGTGGTTTAGAGTTGCTGGCATGGAAGAAATGATCAATGTTTGTTTCAAAATACTGCTTGAACTGGCTTGTTGGTGATCTCTCATATACTAATAATACTGTCTTTTTATTTTTTGCCATTTGTGGCAAATGAGTTTAAGTGCAAAAAAAAGGGGTAAAATTTGAGCTTATTAAAATGTGCAATTTCAGAGGTATGACCTGTTTATGTAACTGCCTTTTAAAATACTTTTGAGTTCTGTATATCTCCCCGTGCCTCACTGCTCTAGCTGGACGACTTTGACTGTGTGTAGTCAAGAGGTTAGCAAAAGAGGGGAAATTAAAACAATGTTGTACATTATATAGTTACCAGCCATTGAAAAACCTATTTTGTATGCAAGACAGCAATGTGGAGATATATGGAAAGCCTTGGGCTAAGTACAGAAGATAATTACATTTGGAATTTTACTGAGTTAAGTCATTTATAGCTTCAAATAGTTGTAGAGAAAAATCAGCAAAAACACACTTAAACTTTTTTGTTGTTACTTTTCAAGATAACCATTTTTTAAATCCCTTTTATCTTCTTATCTTACAAATTAGCTTTTTTCTTTCATAGATATTCCTAATTTTACTTTCAGTAACACTGCAGTCAAGACAGTCTTCCACTATTAGCTGAAGCGATATAAACTATTTTAATACAAGTTTTATAAAAATCAAACTACTAGTTGTAAAATAGCAGAGTCTTGCAGAAATTGCTGTGAGAAATGGTTTGTTATTTTAACAAGTTTCCTGGGTATTAAAAAAAAAAAAATCTACAGTCTTACTGGTGGACTGAGATATAAAAGAATCTTTCACCAACGGGCAATAACAGTCATGCTGTAGGTAAACCTAGATTGGGTTGTAGTCTGAAAAACATTATAGGCTCTGTTGTATTAATTTAAATGAATGACTGGGTTATGTTAACACCCATAGCCCATTTATTCCATCTAAATAAATACAACAGCTCAATCCTGCAGTCCTGTGATCAATAGGAGTTTGTATTGCCTAGGTACAGTCAGATGAAGCCCTGCACGAAGAGTTGAACAAGGTATAGGTGGTTTTTGATAGCTAGTGCTTTATAATCGTGTGACGCTATTGTGATAGATTGATCGGTGTTACATAATACTAATCATAGTCAGGGCTTGAGTCGTGCTGAAATGCTCCAGACCACCGCTCTGGCACTCTTCTGGGGAGCTGAAATGGTGTCCTTCCAGTACAGTCACTTACTGGAAGTGCATTCCGGCACTATTTTTTTAGTTACAGGAGCACTGTTCATAATGAGTGAATGATGATCCAAGGTATGATAATGTTGGAAAAGACCTCTTAGCTCAGAGTCCATTCTCTGAAAGGGCAGGATATAGTCCCTGATAGGATACATCTCCCATATTTAAATGATATTACGCTTGATCTTAGCTAAAAGTTCATTGTTCTGTGATAGACCCATAAGCAATAGATATGATGCATTAGGGTCTTGTGGATCAGGCATTTGCACTTGCATCTTGAAAATAGAGTGAAACAGATACCAGAAGAGAAACGACCCTTAGATTTTAGTGTAGCAAAGACAATATTCGTGGGCATAGACTAAACCTATTCCTCAAATAATGAGTTACACAGAGTAATTGGGGCGTTCCTCCAGCAACTAGTTAATCTAGGTTTGGCCTGTTCTGTAAAAAGCCTTGACGGAACAGAGGGCTGGCCCAGCAGTACTATTTGCAATGTAGTCACCTAGCCCACTGGAATTTGGACAATCAGATTAAGATCATGTTTTACATGGCTATCAAACGACTCCGAAGCAGTAACAATACCCAGACAGTACTGCCATGTATGGATTGGAGTTCTGTGACCTAGACAGCGAAGGCATGGTGTCCCGTTACCAAACCAGTTTACCCCATTGGTACTCGAAGTGCTAGATTTCAGCTTTGCCAAGAAATGGGCTGGTAGTGACACACAATGATGAGGGCTTGTGATCCTGGCAATGAGCCAAATTCTGCCCTGTCTTATACCCCATACTCCCTTACTGGAGAGAGGTAGAATTTGACCTACTGTGTTGCAGTGGCTGAGTCTAGGGGAGATGATGTTGCATAATCATATTGCAACTTCCTCATGCTTTTAATGGAAACTTATCCATATGATACCAAGGCATGATACCACCTTTGGTTTGTGGCTCTCTGAGATGCCATTCGATGCAGAATATCCTCAGAGTCCCTCTTGCACCGGTGGTGGGTATATGTATGTGATGTGTCCCTTCTCTCCTCCATGCTCCAGATGTGGCTCCTTGTAGGGAGAGGAAGTATCACTGTATCGTCATGATAATACTGTTTCTTGTTTCTGTGGGGGGTGGGACCCAAATTAGCTGACCACATGCTCAGCTCTTCTGACACTTGCCTCATACTCCTGTGATCATCATTCTGCTTGCTCGCCCTGAAACAGCCTGAGCAAGTGGAGCACCGTTCCATTTCTGGAAACTCTTGAGGAGCCAAATGTGTGCTGTAGATTAAGGACTACCCTACCATCTGATGTCATCCACTGCCCCTTCATTGAAGCATCTTGAGAATGTGAATTGTGATTTTGTACTTCTCTGACTGCGTCCATTAAATTTCTTGTCTATCTCATCAGGAATAGCTGTTTTAAATTATTTTTCCTAGAATTAATTTTGTAACTGAGCTTTAAGGCTAAGTATTATATTTGGTTTGAGTGTAATGGATCCGTATTTGATTTTCTCTCTCGATTTCTCTCTTACTATTGTTAATCTTATGTATAATATTCTGTCAACATACACATACAGAGATATCCAGTGCAGCTTAAAGAAAGTGAGGGTTCTTGCTTTGACGAATGCTCATGGAAACTAACATCAAGTCAGATTTGTATTTGGACAGAAATATCATGAATCTTTGGTCTCACAGTATCTCCTTCACAAACATACTTAAAATACCACAAGCAACATAGTCTTCTGGTATTTTTACATGATTGAAACCGTGTTGACATGATCACCATTCATTAGGGGAACTGCAGAGCGAGAAATGAGTGGCTGGGAATGAAGGAAGAATAAGAGATTAAGGTATAAATACAAGCAAGCCACATGCCATTCTGTTTAGCTAGGCCTCAGCTGAAGTAGTGCATTCATTTTTGGGCAACGGATTAGATTAGAAGAGTTTGGAGGAGAGCAAGAAAAATGATGATAGGTTTGAAAAATAGCATATAAGAGGGAAAAGATGAAGATAACTGGCCATTGTCAATGCAGAGAAAAGGTTACTTTGGCCCGTTTTCAAGGATGTAAAGGGATGTTATAAAGAACACAGGAAACCATAATCCTTACTAGTGACAGAGACATAACAATCTTGTATTGATTATTATAAACTGGGGACTGGCCTCCTTTCCCCTCATCTTCAGGCTGTCCAAAACGCTGCTGCTAAAGTTGTCTTCCTTTCCTACTGGTCTGGATGCATTGTCCCTTCTGAGTCCTGTTCTCCCTAACCCCCCGACCCCACCCAATGGCTTATTGCCTAAAATCCTTTATTTCCAAGACCCTCTGTTCTCCCCTTTACTACCTCACCCTGTGCACCTAGTCTTCCTCTTCATCTCCCATTTCCCATGCTCGTGGCACTTTCTTCTCCTGGGCTGGCCTCTGTCTTATCAGCAGTGTGTCCTCTTTCCGCCCCAGTGTCCTGTCTTTCTGTGTGTGTGTGTGTGTCTTAGATTTTAACCACTTCACAGCCAGGGTGGTATGTGATTTTTTTATCTAGGTTTATAATGTGCTGTATAAACTTACAGTACTTTGTAAGTGTTTGCAATAATAATTGTCAGGAGAAGCTTTAGATTAGCAGCACTTGGACACCACAGTGAGCAGCACCTTATAAAATTGACTAGAAATACTAGCTAATACTTCAGAATTAGAAGATTAAGTGGGCAAGGGAACTCTGTGAAGCCACTGCCCTGGCAGTACTCAGAGCTAGATTGGACACTTACCTGTTAGGGATGGTTCGGAGCTATTGAACTCAGGCCTTGTCTACACTGCCACTTTACAGCGCTGCAACTTTCTCACACCCCTGAGTGCTGCAAGTTTCAGTGCTGTAAAGTGGCAGTGTAGACCGTGCACCAGCGCTGGGAGCTATTCCCCTCGGGGGGGTGGGTTTTTTCCAGCACTGGGACTACACAGCCCCGTTAAAGTGCTGCCACAGCAGGGTTTTAACGTTGCTAGTGAAGACCTCTTGCCACAGTGCAGAGAAGGTCCAGATGATCCCCTGAAGTCTAAATGGTTGTATAGCATTACAGAAAGGAACAATGAGAAGGATATAGGGGAAAGAATGAGTGTTGCGGCAGAGGAGGCAGTATTTTGGGAGTTGACCTGTACCCCTGGGTTATGAGGGTCCTTCTCCCCACCTTCCTCTATCAGAGTAATCCGTTTTAGTGCTGAAGTCAGGGGCGTGGATCTTACCCCATACACATTTGGAATATGCGTGTACATGCACCTTCAGTCAAGTGCTACTGAGAGGCTAATGTACAGCAGGGCATGTTGGATGACCTTTGCACAGTTTGACAGAGCTAATGTATTCATCTCCTGTCACAGGAGATCATCAGGGAAACAAACAATGCTTATAAGTAGCTTTGAAAAGTCAGAATATGGCCCATTTAAGAGTAATGGTAATCAGTTTATTTTCTGTGCATAACAAGTCTTTCTCAAATAATGCTGTGAGTAATCAAGTGCATTTTCCTGCAAAAAACACTAATAGTCCCCATTTCCAGACCTTTGGAGCCCTAGTCAATTCCTCACTGATGAGAGCTTCCTCACATCAGTGGCCTAACAAGCCCTCATGACTTCTTTTGAATGATCTAACTGAATGGTGGGGTGGTACTAATGGAGTTATGGTCTTGTATTCTCCTGCTTCCTGACCTAATGGAAAGCAGTTTAAAGAAATTCTTGGGATTTTTCACTTCCATTTGCTGCTTTGAAAGCGAGAGACTTCTATTTTTCATAATTTAAACTCCTGCCTAACTGGAGGAGCATTCAAATTCTCAGACTATGACAAAACATTAGTATGTGTCTGCCTGAAATGTCAAGAGGATCTTTAATAGAATTCATCCACCAAGTACTGTGTTAAAAGAATGCTAAGATAGTGATGGAGAACAATAAAAATAAGGACTTTTCCAGTTCAGAACGAAACGTACTGTGCCATGGGAACAGTGGGATGCAGAAAGAAACTCGTTTGGGTTTTCCCCTTGTGCTGAATGTTAGAAAACTGCCTATTCTTTGCCTTCACTGCTTTCACGCAGACAGTTTTCAGGTCTTGATTTTGATGGGAGTATTTATTTTATTTTGTTTCTAAAATAACAGTCTTCTGCAATGTTTAGTCCATTGAGTGAAGATTAGTGTGCAGACTAAACTGCAAGCAACTCGCATGCCCAGCTATTCAACAGATAAAATTATTGAGAATGGAAAACTGCACAGCCACCCTTTCCCGAGACTAAAAGCATTCATTGGTTTGATTTGATATACATTAATGTATATGATGGGTCAGACCCCCACTTCCTCTGAAAAGACCACAGGAAGACATCAGGGGAGGATTTTCCACTAGATCACTCCATCAGGAGTGTGAGGTTGGTACCCTACCTCTCTTTGGAACATCCAGGGGATTTGGCAGCTAGATCTTGAAGGATCTGCTATAGACATAGGAGTCTCTTTGCATCTCCTTCCAGCCTTGTCGTTATTCCTTTCCATCATTGGCTCTCCCAGTGAGGGAGGACTTCTGCACAAAAGTTTTCTCCCGTCACAAGCCCTCAGATGTGGCAGGATAATTGAACACAGGCCCGGATATTGAATTTTCATGTTAAGGCCTGACTGCTGGAAAGGGTGTCATTGGTGAAGGCTGTTATTCAATATGGGCTCTTGTCTGCTGTGACCTGAACTGAAACCTCAAGCCTTGCCATCAGGCTGGAGAACCTCCTTCAGAAGGTAACAGTGTTTGCCTACAACCTATCAACGATCAGATTTGTACTGCTGACCCATTGTTGTAAGATTCCATATATCAACGCCAATCCTCTGAGCTATCCGGTGCACTTCAAAAAAAAAAAATAGTGACATGAAAATCCCAGTGACTTTTGTGTTCTAAAAGCACAAAACCAGACAGTTACATTGATTTTTCTCCCTTTAATTCCTCTTTGAAACCTTATATGCCAAGTTTCAAGCCATCATGACATTTTGGCACAGTTAGAAACCCCTCCCCTTGGGCAGATTGACACACCCTTAACTGTAATGTAGTGAATGGGGATTTATGACTGAGTTTTCTTTTACATTCATTTAACCCAGTTTTACTACTCTAAACAGATGACTCTGATAAGGAGGGCAGGGTTATTAAACTTTCCCTGGAATGTGATTAGCTTTCTCCTCTTGGCACCAGGAATTTGGATTTTCTAGAGCAAAACTCAGACTTGATAATGAATATGTGAGAAAACTCTCAATTTCATGGGCCTGATCTAAATGCCATTGAAGAAAATCGGAATCCGTTTATTGGGCATGTGTAGTAATTACAGCCCCTTTTACTTGTATTATTTCTATTCTTAGTGTTAGTATATGTTACCTTTTTTATTATGTATAGTTGGCAAAGAAACTTTTTACACATAGAGCTTTTGAGGTCCCTCAAAACAGCAAGCTTACAGTCTGATCATTGCATTCTAAATGTATTCGCAAACCAGCTTCTGTACAAAGAAAAAAACGTAATCAAGGCAGTATAACGTGAGAGTCCAAGCAACCAAACTGTGACTTGCATGGAGATTTCAGTAGAAAATTTAAAGAAAACTGAGAAGACTGAAGCATATCATTGGGCGGGGGGGCGCACATGTTTACACATGACACGCAGACTAGAACTGTTTTCCCCAGTGCTCACAAACGGTGTCATAATTGAATCACAAAGAGCAAAAGAGGCATTCCTAAAGCATTATGTGTTCTGGATTTCTTTTGGTTTGAGCAGTATTCAGTTGACACTAAGGGACAGAACACTATTAAAATAGTTCCTAATATGGTTACACTTTCCTAGCCTGTTGGTTAAAGACATGTGCCAAGGGGATGCCATTTTAAATTTCTGCTCAGAGTTAATACTGCCCTTGGTCCAGTTTTTACCCCACCTTCCAGAAGCAGTGTGGCCTGGTGGATACAATTCTGGACTGGGACTCAGGAGCCCTGGGTTCTTGTCCTAGCTCTGGTCTGGTGGGTAACCTTGGGCAAGTCACGTCCCCTCCCTGTGCCTCAGTTTCCTCAGCTGTAAAATGGGGCTATTGATACTGACCTCCTTGGCTAAGCACTTGGAGACCTTACTGATGAAATGTGCTCTATAAGAGCTATATATTATTGTTATAAGAGAGTAGTAAGTCACTCTGATTTTAGGAAATGTTTGCTATTTAAATAAGCACAGTGCTTTCTAAAGCTGCCTGTTCAAATTCTCTGAGGCTGCCTCATGTGGTTTCACCACTCCTGCCTCTTTGCTTGCTCTATGCACCACATGAGCAGTATGTGACATAAAAGCTATATTCTGTTTTTGTTTTTGTTTTTTTTGTGGGTGGGAGGAGTTACGTTAAAGCAAGAAAATATTTGAATGTGAGTGTTAAATGTATAATTTGCTTTTTGCTTTGCCTACTGAGCGTGAATAGGATTGGTTAATAAACATGATTCACTATTGTCTTTTAGCTGTCAGGGCTGTGATGACCCCCTTGGTGCCAGCAGGTCTAGCGCTCCTCACTCAAGGGCTAATGCATTTTGCTTTGGAAAATACTGACACCCAGCACCACGAGTTAGTTCGACTTCAGAAAAGACCATATACAATTTCCAAACTACTAAGCAATAAAACTGTTTTGTCATGTCTGTGGTGCCAGCTGTTTAATCAGGAATAAGTAGAATTCTGGATTTTATTCATCGAAGTAACGGAGCATTTTTTTTCTTCAGCTTGCAAAAGACAAAGAGCGCCTGCAAGCTATGATGACACACCTGCATGTGAAGTCAACTGAACCAAAAGCCACCCCTCAGCCTGTAAGTACTGTTCTGTGCAGAAACAGAACAAAGCCTCACAACAACCTCTTTTCCTGTTTCCCACCTCAGAGCATAATACAAAGTGTGGCCTACTTTAAAAGACTGTCAAAATGAAGAGACAAAAATTGCATCGCTAGTTGGTCGGCTTCGAGTATTCATGGCCACATAAACCCGATTTTCCCACAGTCTTTTTCCTTCAAGGGGTTTAAAACTAGTCTTAACTTTAAATGTCACATTGGGCCTTTTTCTACCCTCATGTATATGCATGTAAAGCCCCTCTAGGTAAGTTGAATTTGCATGTGACCAAAAGGAGCATTTGGACCAGAGTGGTTTTAGTGCTCAAGGTAAAATTATATTATTTAGGATATTTATTTCACTTTTCACTGTGATCCTATCCTAGGCTCAGATAGTGTAGACTCTAGTTGCATGTACGTTTCGATGATGGTAATAAACAACAAAATCAGTATCACCCAGTGTCGGTTGTTAAAGTACTTACAGTCCATGAAACCCCTATTTATCCAACTTGCTCTCAGAAATAGCTTGTGAAAGGGATAAACTTTACAGGCTGCTCTTTATAAAATGTTTGGTCTTACAAGTAAAGATAGTCCAATAGTCAAAGCCAACTGTTAGTACCTGTAAAAGGCAAATCTAGCACCTTATTCCCTGAAGCAAATTGCACTTCAGTTGTTCTTTTTTCATATCAGCAGAATGCTAAAAAAAAAAAATTCCTCATAACTTCACATGATTATTCAAAATGGAGAGAGTGCTTTGCTTCTTGATTTTAAGATTTGTAAGATTTAAAGGTACACTGCCTTTATTTGATTTTGCTTTGAGTCATTGTGTGAAAATTAATTGAGCGTTGACAATCTATAGTTAGTACTAGCAATTTTAATCAATATGCAATGATGCAGCGTAATGGCCAAGTATTGGTTTATCTGTTTTGACTGATTTTATTTTTCTATAAATAAAGCAAACACACACCCATATACGTTTATGATTTATGGTGATAGAAATAAAAAGGAGTCAGACTATTAACCCAGCAAATATGGTAGCCTGCCAAGATGCAGTTGGTAGACAAAATTAATGTCTGAAACAGAACACATTACAGAGATAGAGAACATAAAATCATTAAACACTTTGCACATCCATTTTTACTAGAGAAGAATTTCTCAGTTTCCATGTAGTTGGAAATAAATGGCTGCAGAAGTGGATAGAGAGGTACTAGAAAAAAAATTGCAGAATATTCAACAGCATAGGAGCAACAGTCCAACTCAATTTCAGCAATGCCTTTTGGAGGAAGTTTGAGGGTGGTGAATATAAGCCCTTTCAGAGATGCCACAAATTGCTTAATCCAATGGATCAGGATGATCACAAAAGGAAACTACTTAAAGTACCTGGAAATAACTCTTCCTATCCTTCAGATCGCATTAGACTGAATGTGCATGCTTTACTATGTTGTGGACTAGAGACTATAGACCCAGCAGAATGCGGAGAAGGGAGTTTGGTTTCTATCCATCCTACTGGATTAAAAATTAAGAGCGGAATAATCTGTGGGGGTCTCAAAGCATTCTGCTGAGAGACTTTTCGTAGCAACGGTGCCCCTCAGAAGGAAGGATTAAAAACTAAAGGAAAGTAATCGCAAGAAGACAAGTGCTGTTCGGCTAGTGATCAGCGCTCAGTATCAACAGGCAGTAAGCTTTCAGTTGTGTTGTAGGCTACAAAGGTACCAGTTGGTGTCGCCATGCAGATTAGTATTAAGCAGCCAATAACCAGGGAAAAGCGGCAGGAAAAAAAAAACGAATGGGGAAAAATGGGCTGTCTTGATTAGTATTAAAAATGTTTTACATTCTGGAAAATTATAGCTTTGATGGGGACCTCCCACTAAATTTATTTTTAACTGCTCTATTGAAAATTCTGTACCACTAGTCAACATTATCTCTCCGTTGCTCAGCACAGTGTTTCTTTATTAAAAGAAATAGGCATGAATATTTTTGACTGAAAAATTAATAGCTTTTGAATTCATACACAGCAGGTTTTCTTTTGCAAAGAAGTCCAATATCGCTGCACAGCACTTCTATAACCATTTATTTAGAGTCCAAGTCAAACCTTTGACAGCTAGAGCAGTGTTACAAGCCAACATAAAGAACTCCAAGATGTAAACCAACAATAGGCAGTCTGTGTGAGGTTTGCCATTGTCAAATACATAGATTGTTTGGATTAGTTTATGTAAATGTACTGTTGTATTACCCTTTGGAAAAAAAATCACATTTGTGTATGAAAAGTGGTTTCGTTCACAGGCAGCATTATAAATTCCTTATCCTTTAACTTACATGTTAGAAGTAAAAATTGGTGCCTGACAGGCCTATATTGTGTGACACTCTGTTGTTGGATTGAAACTGTCTTCTTTTCATTTATTGAAATATAGAAAAATTTATTATAGATACCATCTGATAAATCAGAAATTATTAAAATATGTATAGGTGAAGCATTTGAAAATTAATTATAAGATGGAGAAGTATAGTGTTTTGCATAAATTGTGCTTTTCTTGTGGAAAAAAAAAAACACAGGCATCACATAGACTGTGCTAGACCCCAGTCCTTTTAACTCAGTGGGGTAGGACTTTGGTAAAAAAAGATCTGATGACCATTACTACACTGCAAAGTATTTTTTACATCCAGTAATTAATTTTATTCCCCCGCCATAACTAATGCAAGGTGTATTTTAGGATTAATATATTTTTGGTACATCTGTGATTTTAAAGGAGACATTACCAAGCCAAACATAACAATAAACTGGAATTTAAAATTACAGCTTTTTTAATGACTGCATGGAGAGTTTATGGGAAATATTTTTTCTATTTAAAAGCTCTTAATGCTTATTTTTAAATCGTTCTTAAGTAGATGGCAAAATGAAGAGTGAACCATTATACTGTGTGGCTCTTAAAACCAAATGGCCAGTGTGAAACACAAATGGCATCCAAAAAGCGATGATGTAATCTTGCCCTGTTTAGCTATATCACATCAATTAGTATAGTATTTTTGGACTGTTCAGACCATAGTCCAACTCTGTGCATTCAACCCAACCGTGTTAAACAGCAACTTGTCAGGTCTAGTCATGTTAAGGAACATGTGTCAGTCTTTAGATTGCTTTAGCACCTTGGAATAATTGATATCTTGGAAAAGACAGTGGAATGATCATGTTTTTTTAGCCATAACATATCACCAAGGTCCTAATTCAGCAAAGCACTTCAGTCATATTAAAGTCAGTGGGACTTAAGCATGTGCATGCTTAAGTCCTGTGCTAAATCGTGGCCCAAACTGGAGGCAGACAGTTGTACATGCATCACTTCCCTCTAGAGCAGCCTTTGTTGGGTGTACAAATACCCGTTATTCTGGGCCCTACTGCTGGGAGGACTCATGAGCAGAGAGCTAGAGTTGGAGGCAAGAAGTGGGAGGGGAGCTACAGAGCCATTGTAATAGTAATAATCAATACACTGTTTAAAGGTGTCTAATTGTGACTTTATAACTGAGATGCCCAAGTTGTGTAACATTTTAAAAAGAAAATGAAGTACCACATAGTTTACTGCATAAGGAATATAACTCCCATAGCTGAGATTCAAATCCTCCAAAATGAATTCAGTTGACCTTGGGGAATACGCTGTGATGCATTGTATAGAGATGGAGATTTTTTCCAGTGTTTAAAAAAACAACTACGACAACAACTCCTAAGAATTTTTTATTTTAGTTTTGCTGTTAAGGTCACCGTTTTCATTCATGTCGGAGGTCAGCCTACTAGAATAAATCAGAAGCTTGTTCTGCTTTGGGGTATTAACTAAACATAAAAGAGCTACTGCCTAGACAAGAGGGGAAAAAAAAGGGGCATTCTTTTTATTCTGGCCAACAAGACGTTCTGTGTACTAGGTAGTACATCCATCTTTATGAAATTGACATAAAATTTTTAAAGAAACGGTTGGCATTTTAAATGAAATGCATGGTTAGATATTCCTTTTTAATAATATTTTCTTTTACTCTAAACATAGCAGTTGCAATTGTTTTTAAATACTGTTTTTAGCAACTGTGAAAACAAAGTATTGCAATAAAATAGCCTTTTAACTGTTTAGGTAATGACTGAGCATTTTAGCTGCTGTAGCTGTACTTATAGTTTGAAAAATAATGATATGCAGCAATAAAAAGAGATTCTCAAGTACAACACACAAAAGCTGTTTTTATATAGTGTTTTTCATTAAGTCCCACTCCTCAACTTGGGTTTCCTTAGTATCCCTGCCAATAACAACACCTGCTAAGCGATTGTTGCTTGCCAGATCCTACGTCTAATACAGTAATCTGTCCAGGCTGAAATAGTACAGGAAGACACAGAATTTAACAAAGCTTGATGTCCTGCACCCCCACTTCCCTCCACCTTCAGCAGTCTCTGCACCAGGGTGATTAACGTCCAGAAACTCTGTGCAGTTATTTCATCAATTTCAGCTGTGATCAGAGTGGCAGCACCAATAGCAGAAAAATCAATACCCTAAAGCAGTAGGTACGCCCCAATGTGACACTTACATTTTTTTTCTTTTAAAATGTTTCAGATTCTTTATTTGCAGCCACTGTTATGTAATCTGTTTACATGGAGAGAACTCAAAGGAAGTCTTAATGGGAGAGCCACTTAATAGAAATCTATTTTTATGGGGTGAAGGAGAGGGTTACCTCTCTGGCTTGTTTATATATATATATATGAATTCTTGATGAGTCATCAGCATCTTTAAAAGGGAGAAAAAAAGCTATTTCTTGAAAGTAAAGATTAAATAACAATAAAAAGCCAGGCAGAATATTGGACACTGACACAATGATGGCATTTATGGTGGTTAGATTAGAGAGGTGTGAGCTACCTGTATTGTAAAATCCTTCAGTAGTGGAATTTGCAAAACTACAGGCCTTTCAAACAGATATTTCAAAAACAAACTCCAGGGAGAAATACTCACTTATTACAAACATTACTTTGGGGTAGGGACAGTGTTCGATGTGCTTGGACAGTGCCTGGCATGTTATGTGCCCAATTGTAAATACAAAGAACAATACTCATTAAAAAAGCCAGCTTGGTGACTAGCATTCAGTACCCTGCAGCAAAATTGATACCTCATCAAAAAATGGCACTATGTGGGAATCTTGTCGTAGCCAATCTTGCCGTGAACAACTTTTTCTAATCAGAGCAATTTGTTTTTAAATAGAAAGCACACAGAGAAATTCTGTAGAGTTTCCATCAGGAAAAGAAATCCTCCCAGTACAATCCCTTCCTGATCTTTGCCCTGCATAATCATCTTTGGCAGCCAGAAGCACAGAACATAGACACTTCTTCATTCCTAATTGATGATGATATTAAGATTTAATCATTTACAATTAAGATTAATATTTTAAGATTACAACAAAATCAACACCATTCATAATTTGTTATTTTGCTCTAATTCACAATTAATTTTTAAGTCTACATTTTATAGATAACAATGAAAGCAGCATGTTGAGCATTAAAAATGTAGATGGTTGCGCTTATTCTTCCCTTTGCCTCATTACATACTTTTGTCACCATAACCAGTAAGGCTCAGGCCCCTCCAAAAGCAAGAGATAGTATCATCAAACAAAACTTAAAGTAAAACTTCTCTAGCAATTGACAAGGTCGAGATTTCATTAACTTGTTGGTTCAGTCATACAAATGGCAGTCCGAGGTGAAACACACTATGCTCACAGTGTTCCAGCTTTTTGTTCTTTCTTTCCTCACAGACTGCAGTCATGTTTAATTTGGAAACTGGGCTCCTTTGGCAAATTAGCAATTAGAACAATTTTGTGGGAATATGTATATGTGTCATTAGTTTTCCTGCAAATTAATAGCAAGAGCAGAGGTCAGGCAGAAATTTTCCACTTGACTGCAGCTCCTCTGTTGAGATTTGGCACTTTGTTTTGGAACAGCCACAGCTGCTCAAAGCCACGGTCTTCCTTTAGGAACTGTCTTTTAATTAGTTTACCTCATAGCCATTATTACAAATATTACTGCCTCCCCTCCTTGAAATAAAATTACTGTTTCTACAAAATATTCCAGTGACATCTTGCACCACTGCACATTGATGGTGGGGTCATTCGAATGCAGTGTTTAATCATTAGATCACCTCCATAAGCATCTCCTAATTAGAGTCCTTACAATACAATTTTATCTGGTAATTAGCTGAGATTGGCTGCTTCCTCTGTAGCTTATTAGTGGCAGCCTAGCAGTGGGTGTGAATCACAGTGTCATTTGTCAACTCCCTTAAAGCCCTTCTCTTTGCTCTGCCTCTCTTTCTGTATTTATTTCTAGTTGCTACCTACGCTGGAAGCCTAAAGAAATTACACTCCATTCAGATTCTTTAAGCAGAGAACATTGACCTTTGCAGATTCTTTCTTTGCAGTTTTCTAGTGGAAACAGATTAAATGTTAAGTTTCTAAACAGTTAAAAAGAATCTAATTCTTTGGAAATGGAGTGGTTTGGGCAGTAATGATGAAACAGTATCAGTGATCTTTCCGAGAGAAGAGAATGTCTCCTGAGCTTGTGCTGTGGAGGGGCACTTAAAATTGATGCAGATTTGCTTGCAGTTATTGGACTGTTAAAATGTCCATTTAGAAACTGAGATTAAATACAGTCGATTGTATTTCATGGTGAGACCGGTCAGTTGTGCTATTATGGTCATTATTACTCCTTTTATTATATGTAATAGATGGATAACAAGAGGATATTGCTATATGTGCACCCCGATGTACCCCAGTGTACTTAAATTTAAACAGGCCACAAAATGACTTGGTTTCACTCTCACACTATATTGTATAAGTAATATTTAAAAACATAAACCACACCCATTTAAATACTAACACAGCAGGTATATTTTGAGCTGTATTTATTCGTTCACTTCATTGCATGATTCTTCAGGAACTCAGGACATATATTTTATTGCCTTTTCTAGTCTTTCCTTCCCTCCGCTCCCCTCCCCCCCCATAGGATCATATAATCTACATTTCCTTGAAGTGTTAAATATTTTCCATTCTGGGAAGAGACTTTCTAGGTTGTAAGCACCTGCATGAAGAGACGTGTGTTTGCAGATCTGTTTCTCCCAAACTCATTTCTTTGGATCAGTACTTGAACTGACAGTATACGCAGTCCCAGCTACATAACACTTCACTGTGTTAGCCTGTTGGGGCTAACATTTCCTTGAGCTTTTTGTATTTCACGTTCAAAACAGAGAAGCAGGAACAGTTTGTTCACTTGCACCCTTCTTGTGGGTTATTGGTGTATTGTGCTGATATCCGTTCTATAACATTAGAAAGTTTTGGGGGTTTTTCCCCCTCCAAGATTGTTTTGGACAAATTCTGTTTTATTTTTTTTTATAAGAGAGCAATTATTGGTAGTTACTAATGTGAGTGTTCTTATCTGGTTACTTTCATGTCAAGAACAATAATAATGAGTCCTATGGATGTTTTGGGGCTTGTCTTTATAAGAACATAAGAATGGACCTACTGGGTCAGACCAAAGGTCCATCTAGCCCAATATCCTATCTTCTGACAGAAGCCAATGCCAGGTGCATGCCTCAGCTTCAATTGGCAGTGTTTAATGTCAGGCAAAGAATATTAATTGCAAATAAACAGTGTGAAATCCTGGCCCCTTTGAAATAAATGGGATTTTGCCATTGATTTCAGTGGCGCCAGCATTTCACCCAGAATATTGTTCACAATAATGCTTCAAGGCAAGTAATGTGGAAGTACTGAAAGGAGCCCTTTTCTCAGGCCCCCTTTCTGATGGAGCAGTTTGGGATCATATTGTTTATTTAAAGTACTTCACCAAGATTGGCCCATTGCAGTGAAGCATCTTGTTTTAGTCAATAGGTTAATTAAGTGCCATACTGGTAAATAGTACAATGGGTCAATGATATGATATTCTTAACCTTTTTCCAGAGGGTATGGCTGGAGAGTCTTGCCCGCATGCTCGGGGTTCAGCTGACCGCCATATTTGGGGTCGGGAAGGAATTTTCCTCCAGGGCGTAGATTGGCTGTGGCCCTGGAGGTTTTTCGCCTTCCTCCGAAGCATGGGGCAGGGGTCGCTTGCTAAAGGAGTGGGGGGATCGGCTTATGTGGCCTGCATCTTGCAGGAGGTCAGACTAGATGATCATAATGGTCCCTTCTGATCTTGAATTCTATGATTCTATGTTTCGAATGGTGCCAAAGAAAGGGTCCATGTTACACATGCACACTGATGAAATAGATGGAAGTGCATGTTAAAAACAGTTACGTATGGCTATACGTTCTTGGGGAAGTCACATTTTAAAGCCTGCTTGTGGCTAGCTGTCATTTTATTACATGCTTGTAAGTTTTTGCAGGTAGCACAATAGCGTTCCACACCAAGGAGAGAAAAGAACGGTGTCATTTTTTGCTGGGCTTAATGACTGCAGTATTTCATGCAGTGTGATTAATTAAATTATTCTGGAGTTAACCTATTCTGGGATTTGCGTTTAAAATGGATGAATGGAAAAAGCCCAAATGCTGTACTGATCTTCCATTTCTTCCTAGTGCATTCCTAACAAAGCATTGTCTTTATTTCAAACCTGATGTCTTTGAGGAAATATCCAAAAACAGATCAATTGCAGACTATTAACATGTAAATAAGAGATGTGTGGGTTTTAAATTGCAAAACAATGGAACAAAAATAAAATATTAAAATGAATATATACGATGAGGTGTTTGAAAATTGTGGATTTTTGTCCTAAATCTTCAAAGCCTGAGAGCAAGCATTTTTGTTTACTGGGTTACAATTTTTTTTTTAATACATCATATAGACAATTATACATTCATCCTCCTGTCGTGGATTTTAAAGGAGGTGCCACAGCTAAACAAGTATTTAAGATGCATTCTCTGCATTTAGTGGTTGCAAACACTATTAAAGCTGGAAACGATTTTCATAATTCTTAATTTGCAAGAAATATAATTTCTAATAAAGTTTTTCTCACCCTCTTTTCTCTCACCCTCAACAGCTGAATCTGGTATCAAGTGTCACACTGTCAAAGACTGCCTCTGAGGCGTCTCCACAGAGCTTACCTCATACTCCGACCACCCCAACTACACCCATCACTCCTGTCATCCAGGGACCTTCTGTCATCACTACCACCAGCATGCACAACGTTGAACCAATCAGGAGGCGGTGCCCTAATAAATACAATGTGGCCATTTCTTCAGGTAAATGACTGTCGATGGCAAAGGCCATTATTTGTTTTCTCTTCGAAATTGCAAAGGAAGCTTTGATTCTGATATTAACAGAACAATTGCTCTTATTTAGCAGATCTTGCTCAGAACCAAGAATTTTATAAGAACGCAGAGGTTAGACCACCATTCACGTATGCATCTTTAATTAGGCAGGTAAGTTCTTGAAAACCACATTTCGCTCCAAAATTGTCCTTATACATCCACCCTATAGATTAAATAGATTTAGAACCCTTTAATATGCAGGCATGCTCAAACCTTTCCTATAAGGGTTTTGAGAATTGCAATATATAACATAATTGCTTTTGATTAAGTATTACAATACGATGTGATTATTAGGAAATTCATTTCACACAACAGTGAAAATGAGCCTGTTTAAAGATGGCAAGTCAATTATCACAAGCTACAGTAATCTCTGATCCCTAGAATTAATCTGAGCTCTAAATAATTACTGAGCTTTAATCAGCTAGTGAAATGTTTTGCATTTCTCTTTGATTCTGCTTTATGAATGACTAATAAATTAATATTTCTGTAAGGAAACAGAAATAAAAACTCAAAACAATTAGATAATTCCATTCTGAATCTTGCCATTGAACTGTTAAATACAGCCATTAATCTTAGAACACATTGTGAAACCCTCTTTTGGATTTTTGCTCCAAATCTCATTTTTTTTTAATCCATTAAGGTAAAAGTGTAGGTGTGTTTGCTGGGGGTTTTGTCATAAATCATCATGCATTTTATTTGCTTCACAAGGCTATCCTCGAATCTCCAGAAAAGCAACTAACACTAAATGAAATCTACAACTGGTTCACACGAATGTTTGCTTACTTCAGACGCAATGCAGCAACATGGAAGGTAAGATTTGCACCATGTATGCCTCTTGCCTTTGATATTTGAAATGTACAGAATAGACATTGCTGATGACATAACAAATTGTAACGGCATATGGACATTAAAATGTAGATCGGCTGTTTTGACTCACACAGGGTGTCTTATCCGCAGGAACAATTTGATATTTGGCAGAAAAATTCTTCTGACTTTGAAAACCACTAATTGAATCCCCATTATTGGCTTTTATGTTCTGTGATTGTGCCACCAGTTGATCTGTGTGATTTCTCCTAGTAGTGAAAGTCTAGCTTTTCATCCGGAACATGTAGGAAAAAAGGGTAAAGCTATCATGTCAGTACAGGATATACAGTTTGTCTTGTTAGTTACACAGTTCTTCATTTTTCTAGCTGTGTGACCACAACAGCCATCTTTTCCAGGGATGTATAGACAAATTATTTCTCAGTCAATTTCTGACTAAATTAACATTCCAACTTGTTATAACCTTCACTGGTTTCTGATGACACCAAATAGAGGTTAATTTGGCATAATGCTAAAGAAGCAAGCCAAGAAAAAAACATTTAATCTAACAGATACAAGAAACTAAAAATTTGATGCCTTAAATTCTTACAATAGGGTTCTGTTGTTCAGTTAGATTTTTTTTTTATATATATATATAGTTGCAATTTTCATGACTACCCCCTTTCCCTTGCGTGAGCTGTTATCATAGCAACTTAACCACAGTAGCCTCTAGAGTTGGTGTGATTACTACTGGATGAATCAAATAACAGGATCTTACACTGAAGTAAAAATTATGTCTTGGTGCTTGTAGTCTCTGTTGGTCCAGGTAACCCAGAAGTTCTTGAACAAATTGCCTCCGCACCAGCAGGTCTGATAAATGTCCCTTATACCTGCTGTTTTCTTTCATTTCTTCTCCCTTTGCCTTTCTTATTCTAAAACTCAAGACAATTCCTTCAAAGGATGGAGTTAGAGAGGTCTTCTGCTTCAGTGATTCATTGGAAAGTTTATTGTATTTCACTTGTGTGCTTTTGCTCCTCAGTGTTCCATTGCCTTTCATTCAAATGCCTTGGGGCAAATTTGTAAATTTAATAATTGGAGATATACCAATCTCCTAGAACTGGAAGGGACCTTGAAAGGTCATTGAGTCCAGCCCCCTGCCTTCACTAGCAGGACCAATTTTTGCCCCAGATCCCTAAGTGGCCCCCTCAAGGATTGAACTCACAACCCTGGGTTTAGCAGGCCAATGCTCAAACCACAGAGCTATCTCTCCCCACAAATTTCACTACCACCTCTCAGACCTCAGTCATCTGAACCTAGGAAATGCTCCGAGATTGGTGCTTTGATTTCTGCACCTCAGGCCTGGTCTATACTACGCGTTTAAACCGAATTTAGCAGCGTTAAACTGATTTAACCCTGCACCTCTCCACACAACGAGGCCCTTTATATCGATATAAAGGGCTCTTCAAACCGATTTCTGTACTCCTCCCCGACGAGAGGAGTAGCGCTGAAATCGGTATTGCCATGTCGGATTAGGGTTAGTGTGGCCACAAATCAACGGTATTGGCCTCCGGGCGGTATCCCACAGTGCATCATTGTGACCGCTCTGGAAAGCAATCTGAACTTGGATGCACTGGCCAGGTAGACAGGAAAAGCCCCGCAAACTTTTGAATTTCCTTTCCTGTTTGCCCAGCGTGGAGCTCTGATCAGCACGGGTGGCGATGCAGTCCCAAATCCAAAAAGAGCTCCAGCATGGACCGTACGGGAGATACTGGATCTGATCGCTGTATGGGGAGACAAATCTGTTCTATCAGAGCTCCGTTACAGAAGACGAAATGACAAAGCATTTGGAAAAATCTCCAGTCTGTGATAGACAGAGGCCACAGCAGGGACTCAGCACAGTGCTGCGTGAGAAGCGTAACGGAAAACCAAAGAATCAAATGGACGCTCATGGAGGGAGGGAGGGGGTACTGAGGACTCCAGCTATCCCACAGTCCCCGCAGTCTCTGAAAAGCATTTGCATTCTTGGCTGAGCTCCAAATGCCTGAAGGGTCAAAAACATTTTCCCAGGTGTTTCAGGGGGTATGTCGTCAATTTACACCCTCCCCCCCGAAAGAAAAGGGGAAAAATCGTTTCTCGCCTTTTTTCAGTGTCACCCTATGTCTACTGCATGCTGCTGGTAGACGGGGTGCTGCAGCGCTGAACACCAGCATCCCCTTCCCGGTGGCAGACGGTGCAAAATGACTGGTATCCATCGTCATCATCAGCCCGTGAGTGCTCCTGGCTGGCCTCGGTGAGGTCGTCCGGGGGCACCTGGGTAAAAATGGGAATGATTCCCGGCAGATGGTACAGATGGCTTGGTAACCATCCTCATCATAGCAGCTGGAGGCTGAGCTCCATCAGCTCCCCCTTTCATGTCTAAAGAAAAGATTCTGTACTGCCTGGACTATCATAGCAGTGGGAGGCTGCGCTCCTCCCCCCCCGCACCCTTTAATGTCCTGCCTGGACTATCGTAGCAGCTGGAGGCTGCCTCCCCCTCATTTTATCTCACTAAAAGTCAGTGTTTCTTATTCCTGCATCACACAAATGGGGGGACACTGCCACGGTAGCCCAGGAGGGTTGGGGGAGGAGGGAAGCAACGGGTGGGGTTGTTGCAGGGGCACCCCCTAGAATGGCATACAGCTCATCATTTCTGCGGGATCTCTGGGGCTCTGACATGGAGCGGCTGTACTCTCTGGTTCTCTAGTACACTTACCCCATATTCTAGGCAGGACTGACTATTTTTAGACAAAACATAAAGAAGGGAATGACCCAGGGAGTCATTCCCATTTTTGTCCATGCGCCCCAGTCCGACCTCAGCGAGGCCAGCCAGGAGCACCCATGACAGCAGCAGACGGTACAAAAAGATTGATAACCGTCATCGCCAATTTCCAAATGCAAATGGTGCAAAATGACTGATAACCATCATCTCATTGCCAATTTACAATGGCAGACAGTGCAATAGGGATGGTAATCGTCTCTGCTACCTTGCAAAGGCAAATGAATGCTGCTGTGTAGCACTGCAGTACCGCTTCTGTCAGCAGCATCCAGTACACATACGGTGATAGTGACAAAAGGCAAAACAGGCTCGATGGTTGCCATGCTATGGCGTCTGCCAGGGCAATCCAGGTGAAAAAGGGCGCGAAATGATTGTCTGCCATTGCTTTCATGGAGGAAGGATTGAGTGACGACATTTACCCAGAATCACCCGCGACACTGTTTTTGCATTGGGATCTCAACCCAGAATTCCAATGGGCGGGGGAGGCTGCGGGAACTACGGGATAGCTACGGGATAGCTACCCACAGTGCAACGCTCCAGAAATCGACGCTAGCCTCGGTACATGGATGCACACCGCTGAATTAATGTGCTTAGTGTGGCCGCGTGCACTCGACTTTATACAATCTGTTTTAAAAAACCGGTTTCTGTAAAATCGGAATAATCCCGTAGTGTAGACATACCCTTAGTTGAAGAAGTTGAGCAGTGTTTCATCTGCAGCTTCCTAAGTATTAAAAAAGGAAATGAATTTTCCTGAATTAAAGTTATTTTCAAGGGCATTTTGACAGTGTTACTGTAGAAGAAGTTTGGTGTCAGAACACTTTCAGTGGTGTACACTTCTTTAAAGATTACAGAACCGTTGTGTTTCTGATTTTAAAATGAAGTATACACGTTTGGATATATACATTATATTCATATGTACAGTGGAACCTTCCTACAGTCAACCTGTTCTAGACATGAAAAAACTTCTTTACATCTGAGTTCTAGTACCCAGAGCCTGCTTTTTCAAAAGCTCTAGTTTTCAGTTTTCTGTTAGTCCTCTGAGCAAGATTCTTCTAAACACACATATCTTGAACACCCGTCATCTTCTGTGGCAGCCCTATAAGAGATACGTTTGTATCCTGCTGCTTGAACTTTTCCATAGCTGCAGGAGAAAGGGCTCTAGCAAGAATTCTCTTTGATTCTTGCCTGCAGCTGTGGGGGCAGCACCTGGCTAGACATCTCATTAGTGAATGTGGCCACTTTTTGGAACTGCTTTTGTGCATTATATAAGATCCACTCTAGAGGCTCACAAAAGTCACGGGCAGTGAGAGTCATGCTTGCAGCTCATGCCGCATACTGGAACTTGATGACAAAAGAGGTGCCTATGGCAGAGGAGGCAGAGAGATGTCTTACTGGAGACTCCCACAGCTACAAAGGAGAAAAGGTCCATCCCAGGGAGATGTTTATCCTTGTGAGTGCACCAGGGACCTCCTGACATTGTGTAGGTGTTAAGTGTGCGCTCTTACAAAGCAGTAGTAGGTTCCATCACTATTGGCAAAATGGATGTCCACTTGCAGTAATTTGGGGCCTTCATGCTGATAGCTACTCAGATTAATGCCAGCCTTCAATGACCACAGGTGGCTGGAAACACAGCCCTGGATTGGTTTGATGTGAAAGCCTGAGTTTTTCGCAGGCCCAAGGGTCTGACTGAAGAATCAGAGTAAATCTGAATGTATGCTTTTGTGCTTCAGGCCTATCTTCAGTAAATGCTCAAATATCACTCTGGCCACAGCATAGGGTAAAGATCTGGAGTGGGTGGGTACACCTGAGATCTTCTTTAAAAAAAAAAAAAAAAAAAAAGGGGGGGGGGGGAAGAACTTATAAAACGCTTCACCAAATGCAGCACAGCAGTGCCTGAGCAGTTATTAAAATAACAAACCCTTTCATTTAGTACATTCAAGCATGTTCTGGGTAATTTTTTCTGAAAAAGTGGCTTGCATACAAATATTTTTTAACAAGGTAAATATATAATCTTACAATAATAGTGCCTAATTTTTCTGTTAAGCAGAGTGCTAGAAGAACATTCTGAACTGGTTCTGACAGGTCAGAGGCAATGTCTGTTTGCTTGGTTGTTTTTTTGGAGTAATAATCTGCTGCAACTGAATTGCAGCCAGGAGGCAGAAGATGCAGGTGTGGCTTTGAAATGTTGAGGATATTATTCAAATAAAACTGTTAGCTAGCAAGAATCCAGAAGCAGGAAAACCAAAAACAATGATCCTCTATAAACTCACTAAGCAGGTGGTCAGATATAAACATGGAAAGCTAAGGCATCTTTCCCCCAACACCTTACAAATATTTGATTTATCTGGAGTCCTACCACTGACTTTTAGGAGGACTGGATCAGGCTTTGACTATTCCTAAAAGTCAATGGCAGGACTCCCGTTGGCTTCACTAGAGCAGGATCAGATCATAAATGATTTATCCAGCATTAAGCATATTTAAAGAAGAATGCAGATAATTCTGTTCAATTGTTTATACAGAGACTGTTTACAAACTCAAAACATCCATTTTTCTGTCTGCATTTGATCAATTGCGGCATTAGGCTACACTAACCGTTTGCAAACTGATCCAAAATCTATCATTATTAATTTATATTCTGTTACAAACTTGAAAATGTTTCCATTTGCACTGGAAACTTTGCTTGGGTTACACAGATTTAAACCCCTGACCTGTGTCAGGTTCCCCTAGCAGGCCACTCTGCCGATCAGTAGGACTCTGTTAGCTGATCCCAGTGCAGGAACAGGGGTCTGACTGAGTGCAGATGTAGTCAGCCCGGTTTCTATTGAAATGCATGAGAAAAATGTCCATTTTCATGTGTTTTCAATGTCGAAAAGTGCCATTGTGCCCAGCGTTTCACACATTGTGAAATGGGGAGGGTGCAAAAAGTCAGACCTCAAACAAATATTGTGACTTTCTCAGAGATTCAGCATCACCCCCTGCCTTGTTCAGAGGAAAAAGTCACTAAACACTGATTTCCCCACCAGCTCACAAACAGATCAGCCTGGTGACAAAGTAGAGAAGCTTAAGTATGTGGACTTAGTACTGCAGAAATGTGACATGCCCCCTAAGTGCGGGATCGAGTACGTAAGGCCATATTCACATTGTGCTGACCTGTTAAGAAGAGAGTCCATATGCTGAATCGTTGCTATTATGAGTGGATAGGTTATGGGGAGACGCTAACTACACAGAGAAACTGCCGAACAAAAGGCTCCCGGCCCTCCCCTCACAGATGCACACACATACTGCCTCTTAATTTACATGACAAATGCTCTCTGCATAACCTTTGTTTGTGCAGTGATTTAGACATTCTTGATTAGAACTCCTTTCATCATCCAGACCTGATGTTCCTAAACAATGCGTTTAGCCTCCTGGTTGCCTAGACTCATGCCTATGTGTTTGGAATTGCGCCTGCTAACAAGTCAACCGGATTGACTAGATCAGTGACGCCAAGGCTGATGGATGTAGTTTGTTCGCCTGCATGTTTCCAGCAAATGGCCCGCTCCCTTTCTTCTGGTTACCGATCCTCTTTCAGTGGCGATGCAGTGGCATTAGAGAACAAGCCTCATTACAAATCTGAGTGGCTTTACTGCTGTGTAGTTGCTCACAAAACTGGGGGTTGCTAATTAACAAGGTATTCAGTGCCCGTTCAGGTAGAGCAAAGACATAAAAGACACAATTGATTGTGTTTGCATGAGAAGTGTCTTACTGTGTGAGGCTTAGGCCAGAATCAGAAGATGTAAGGGATCTGCTGATTCCATCCTGCAGAAGCACTGGATTACATCCAACAGAATTGGGTCTGACCATCAGAAACCTTAGCTTGGGAATGCCCAATAAAGGAGCCTAGGAACCATAAGAAAAAAACCCATGTCTCTACATGTGGGGAGATTATCACTTTGTTTTGAGAGCCCTCCTCATGCGTGTACTTGGCAGAAGCTCCGTTCAGTCAGTACAGTAGTCTGCCAGAAATGAGAGCCAACTTCCATATATGAGCATGCATTGGAAGACATGACTTGGTGCACTGTGCTGTTCACTAGGGTGCCGCTAACCCTCTGAGCCCCTATTCCATACCCTTGGTGTGAAAAGAGGTTCAGCACCTGATTCACATTAGTCCAGCTGTGGGAAACCACAGAAACCTCAGCTCCAATGCCTCTTTGCCAAATTGAGCCCTCTGTAATTACGTGAAATTCTTTCTCTGGTCTTTTAAACTGTTTTCTTTTTCCAGGAGTGGATAAGTTTCCATTACAAACTGTGTACTTGTTTTGAAAGTATCTTAGAAATGTTACTCTAACTGTATATATAATATGCTGTTACCTGATGTGTGTACATAAAATGATGGAGGTTCTCATTCCCACCGTGAATAATTGACAGAATAACTTGAATTCCTAATCTCGGGTTTGAGATTTTATTTTTATCTTTGCAAAATAAGATCTTAAACGTGTAAAGATCTGGTTTGCTGGGGAAAGGAGGGTGAGGGTTGGGTGCGGGGAATGGAGTTATCTTTGCAAATAAGGACTGTCGAGCTGACTATGCTGCTGTTCTTGGACAATGATGAGTATTTTCTCATAGAAAGTGTTTGAATGTTTTCTCTTTTATACTTGCTGCAGAATGCAGTGCGTCATAATCTTAGTCTTCACAAGTGTTTTGTGCGAGTAGAAAACGTTAAAGGGGCAGTATGGACAGTGGATGAACTAGAGTTCCAAAAACGAAGGCCACAAAAGATCAGTGGGTATGTCCACCATGTTTGAACTTCTTAGCCTAGCTTGGATCATGCTTACAGTTTAACGTAGAGGCTTTTGGCTGCTAGATGGTGTTAGACCAACACAGGTGGTTTCACATTGTTTCAGTTAAGAGAAACAAAGAAAAGCATCTCATCACTACTGTTTGTATGCCCACCAGTACCCTTGCCCCTGCTTGCTTGGTGTTTGTTGCATCACATGCTAGTAGCTTTTAGGTGGCAATGCATATTAACCCTCACAAACCATTTGCTTATGCTTATTGCATTTTATTTTCTTTTTCCTTTTCCCTGTATTTGATGTCTGTTCTGTCCCCGATCCCGTGTCCCTTTGTTTCCACTTCATCTCCTTTGCTGCCGCTCTTGTCCCAGGGTGCCATTCGCACCAACCTCTCACTGCATAAGTGCTTTATCAGAGTAGAGGATGAGTTTGGGTCCTTTTGGACTGTTGATGATGAAGAGTTTAAACGTGGCCGTCATATTCAACGAGGCCGTCCTCGAAAATTCTGCCCTGATGAAAACTTTGGCGAGCTTGTTGCACAGTAAGAGCTTTTACTTGCTTTTATTTTTTTTTTCTGCTGTTGCTTTGCTTTGCATGATCTACCCATCTCATGTAGACTTGCATTTCATGAAACCGTGACCTCACCTTTGCTGCAAAAAAACCTAAATGTGAGTTTATATCTGTGTTGCGCTTGTTTCTGCCCTAATAATGCAAATGCTTAGGATAATGCTGCTTTGACATTTGTTGTAATTTTGTTTATAATGCACTGTAGACTAAAAGGTACTGCTCCTAGAGCAGATACACTGTACAGCTGATTATCAAGAAGGTTTTTAGGCAAACTAGATTAGGATTATTTTCTGTTAGATTCAGTTATGTGCTTTGTTTCACAATTCTTTGCCCAGAAACTCAAGTCAATATTCCTCAAATAAATAACTGAAATGCCCCAAAGCATTTTGACAATGATTACTACAGTTGGACCTGTAGTAAAGATTACAAATAACAAACCACCCTCTTTCTAAAAGCACTTTAAAATATCCCAAAGGTTCCCAAGACAATTTTGTTTCTCCTTTAGTTGAAGACCACCTGTCTTCAACTAAAGGAGAAACAATTTTTGCTGATTTTTGCTGGTCTCAAGGATGGTCAGTTTAAGACAGTTATCACTGTGTTCTGTTTCAAAACAGAAATAAAATTGTAGTGTGGATTATGTACATTTTTGGGGTTGTCTGCCCTGGACCTTCCCTGGCTTGTTACTTTCAACAAGATTTTTCAAAAGTGATCTTGGGTGTGTGGGTTTTGGGTGCCCAGCTGAGACGAGGTGAATTCTCAACACATTCTATAAATCCAGGCCCCTTTTTATAAACCTTGGCTACAAAGGTACTGTGGTATTCTAAAGTAATGGTTCAAAGAACCACAGTGGGATACTTTTTTGTGAGCGCTCCGTGACTCAGAGTGGCATCATTAATGTTCCCTGCCACAACATCTGCCGTTCCACCTCCTCTCCATCACCCACAACAAAAATGCTTTGGGCTGTCACACAGCCAAGCACTCTACTGGGCTGTTGGAGATTTGTCAAGCAGGAAACAACACAACTCTGAAAGCAAGAATTCTGAAGTTCCTACTTATCAAAATTCTACTGTGAGCCAGTGATGTCAGCTACTTCATAAGTCAGCCAGTGTACGAGTTAAGAGTCCATAATGCTTTTAATGGTGATCTTATTATGGACCTTTATGCAGTAACTTACTTTTGGATAGGAAGAACTTTGGAAAAATTCTGTTGGATACACAGCTACGTAGAAAACAAATGCTAAACAGGGCATTAGAACACGAGATGCTGTAGCTGTTAGAGCTTTAAATAATGGTCTTCCATGTTTAATAAAGGCAAATGCAAATATGGTAGCCATACAACTAAAACATAAAAGTTTAAAAAACAGAAGAGAACTTTTATAGCAAACAACACAGTCTGTAGTTTTCTGATATGGGATGGAAACACACTAAGATGAGTATTTTGCACTTAACTCTACTTTTTATGTTTTTCTTATGCAGTAACCCTTCTCTTATTAAAAACATACAGACCAGCCACACCTACTGCACACCTCTCAATGCTGCTTTACAGGTAAGATTAATGACTGTAGCAAATATGCAACAGAGGCATGTGTCTTCCCCACTCATTTCAAAATATATTAGCCTTGCTCTAATTAGATATTAAATTTTAATTCCGTTAAACTTTTTTCTTAAGTGCATAAAGCATCATAGTCCCTGGAGGCAAACACATATCAGGCTGCTTCAGCATTAGCTAGATGCTTAGCATTTTGAATATTGTGGCAAAAAAATTAAAAGTTCACTTATTAATATTTATCAGCAGTATCATAATTTCCATCCTCTTATTTCAGAATTTCACTTGAGGCAAAAATACCACAAGTGTAATTACTCTAGCACAGCTATTAATGTGCTGAATGATAGGATACTGTGTCACATGACCTTCTATTGTTCCTGGCTTTAAAGGGAAAGCAGATCATTTTTTCCCCCTCCCCACCTTCTTTTAAGGACTATTTTTTCATGTTTTTCTGTTGTTGTTAAATAACAAAGGTTTAGTTCACTTTGTAAAGAGAGATGTCAGAAATTATAAAGAATATTCAGATATTTCACAATGCAGGAATTATGTGCAATATATATGTATATAAATATATGTGCACAATATATATTTGTGTGTGTCTGAAACATCTTTTGTGTTTTTATACAAAAGAAATACATGTTTTCCTCATTCTTTCACTGTGCAAATTTCTAATAAAATTATTTGTATCTGGTTCAAATTCCCCAGTGAAGTCAGTATTCACTATAAGAACCACTCACATAAGTGACAAGCATTTTGGTATTTTGCCTACTAATTACTATGTGTTTTCACACCTCTTCCACGCTATTTCCCCAATCACTACAAAGGCCTTAATCTTGCCATGAGATCCTCACATGCAGTAGCAAATTTCTGGATGGAGCCCCAAACATCCATAGAGAACCTTCCCAAGATGTTCATCAAAGGTTAAACTCAGTGCAGTGGATTAAATGTGGTGTTTGGGCAATTAAATGTTGTGGAAGATTTACTAGCTTTGCAATCTAAGCAATTTATTTTTTTTAAAAACCAAGAAAACAGATTAATAGGAGAAAAGTGACACTGTGCATTTCTCCTAATTATTTCAGTTAATGCAGTAACTTCTGAAAAGCAAATGAAAGCATGTTTAAATGAAGCAACTGTAAATACCGTTCATTAGGAACTTATTTTCCCGTGAGCCTTGTGAAGTGTGATTTTTAAAGACTGCTTTGTCTGTTGAATAGTGTTAAGATTACAAGCACATTTTACATTCATGAGGCTGAAAGGCAAAAGTGAAATGATCCTGCATTCCTTCAGATTCTGTTAACTATGTGACTAATTTCAATTAATATGCTTATCATACAGAACTGTTCATGTTTTCTGTCTGAAACATGTGGTGGTGTTGTTTACATCTTCTTCTGTTCTTGTCTTTTGTGATACCCTCAAAACTGTTTTCATTTTCAAGTTTTTTTTCCTAGGGAGTAATGTGTGTTTGTGTTCTCCAATAACACTAGAAAAACAAACTCGATTCAGATGAGAATGTGGGCAGTTTTTGCTAAAGGTTTTGAGTCTTGTCAATAAACAGGGTCACAAGATAACTTTTGTGCTAATTAAATACAAGGTTCTATTAGGGTTAAAATATACCAGCAGGCTCTTTCCCCCCTATTGTCAGACAGTTTCTAACTACTAGCAAAAAACACACATCTCATGGTATTCTGCAAAAATTGTGGCGTGTTCTCTACTGTTCAAAAGGACTCAGAGCATTCACAAAAAAAAGAAAAAAAAAATTGGCATAACATACTATTTGATGCATAAGATAACACGTGTCAAATGACTTGGTTTGTATAATGAACTTCCTAGTCTATGATACGATTTTCCTGTCTGTGGACATGTTGAGACAAACTGTCAATTATTGACTAGTAGTGTGCCGCCTATGTTTTTGGGCATATCCTGTAGCATGTGCACAGACCTGTCCATTGTATACACTCACAAATTTGGTGGGTTCCTGTTTTGAGGCCTACAGAAAATTCAAAGTTATGTGCCTCAAAAAAAAGTTTGGATTTTTTTTCTCTGCAGGTGGTAGTGGTGCCTCCTCAGCGGCACCCACTCACCTCTGACATTTCTGATATCTGCTTTCCCTCATGGTCAGGGAGAAGAAGCACCGTTCTCTTCTCCTCTCTGTGCGTGGAGGGCATAGGGATTCCAGGTCTCATCCTGGGGAAGACCTAGAAGCATTTTTCCCTGTCCTGACAGTGTTGGTTGGTCTCCCAGAAGATCCAGGGCCTCCACCCTATTTTCCCCGATTAAGCAAAGAGCACTCTTGAAATATGTTCTCTACCCCAGGCAAAGGTGAAGCAACTGCCATTACACTCTCCCTGCAGACCTGGTGGCGTAAGCTCCTGTGTGAAGGAGTAGAGCAGGGTATGAGGCACAGAGGACTAATGAGTCTGTCCTGTGAAATGTGGAAAACATTAACATCCCCGCTCGTTACCTGTGGGGTTTGCTCCCTTTTCACCTCAAGTGTGAGCAGCACTGAGGGATAAAGTAAGGGCAGACCAAACCTCCTCCCAACACTTAAAGCGGTCCTAACCCTCCTGGCTGGTTCTGAACAGTTCAGTTAGCATTGCTGGGTTATTTTAAAATGTTGATATGCCTCTGCCCTTTCTGCTTCCACCTGTGACCAGGAGCACCAATATTTTGAGCACAGAGTGTGTTTTTCCATCGTGGATAAAACCAGGCAATACCAGTAATCATCTTCAGAGGTCCACAGCCTGACCTCCCAGCTAAAGGGGTTCAAGAAACTACTAGTGTTTCCGGATAACGAGTCCGAACTACCCATCGCTCCCTGCTTATGCAGAGAATCAGGCCATTTGCCGAATTGTGGTTTGCAAGAAACAATTATATCAGGTGCTTCTTCTGTTCCACCTCTTCCCAAATAAATTGCTTTATTGCAATTCCAAGTTATCTCTATGGGGGAAGAGCTTGCCTTAGTATTTTGCAAACTGCAGGAAATGTGAGCCAATCTTTACATTCCCTTAATCAAAATTAGTTTGCTGCATGTTGAATCAAAAAGATAAAAATAATCCTCTTTGTTAGAGTAGCTTTTAGGATCACATGCGATCAGGTGTTTAGAAGGTCAGCCTGGGAGAGAATTAAAAGGGAGGTTTTGCTCGTAGCTGGGACGTTCCCTCGTGCACACTTGTGCTCGAACAGCAACAATGGCAGCAAGTGAAGAACATCCCAAGAATCAGCAATAGCAGAGAGCACCAGGTGGGAAGCTCATTTGCATGAACTACCCTCCCCTGGGCTGTCTTGCCTCATGCAGCCGTGGTGCTGATGGATTCTTTTTGCTTGACTGTAGCAGAAGGCTGACCTTTCCCCTGAATTAGGTTGACCACTGCAGAGCCAGCATCTGTGGCTTTCCGTGCTGGTACGTCTCAGAAAGCCATGGACGTTGGTTCACAGATGGGTAAAATGGTCTTTTGGTTTCAAAGGGCTGCTTCCTTTTAGACACCCCTACCCCCCGCACCAACAAATGAACTCCTCTCACATCAGGACTTGAAGTTGCTGTATTCCCATCACTACATGATGGGATTATGCTGGCCCAGAAGAGGTTTTAACATACTGCAAGCCTGACTCGCTGATCATAGGACAGCTCTGTCAAAATGATCAAACATGAGCATAGAATAAATACTAGCAACCAGTAAATCTGGAATAAGAAGGAAAAGGTTTAACTGTTTATTCCCTTTCTACAAAGACCTACGTTTAGAAGATGACTAAAACATGCCTCTTACAGTACTTATCAGAAATAGAATCATGTCTGAATGGTATCAAATCTACAATATCTAAGATAATATCAGAGTTATCAGAGCATTAAAAAAATAGAAAATGCCATCCTAATTTACCCTGCCTTGTTAAATCTTAGATTTCTCTCACCAATGCTAAAGTAACACAGCAAATACTATAGGGACAAGTTCATACTTCAGTTATGTTGGTGTGCTTCTAGAGTAACTTAGCTGGCTTCAGTGATGTTACTCTGGATTTGCGCTGGCATAACTAAGAGAAAAATTTAACCCTCTAACTGCTCACACATCACTTCTCAGTCATGTCATGACAGTTTTGTGCTCTGGTAGAAAGGAATCCTCAGCCAAGTGAGTTTGCTTTAATTACTTTTTTAACTTTTTCCCCCCCCTAAAGAAAGAAACACTGTTATTTTTGAGGCTATCATGAAAGTAGAAAAGGTAAATTTGCCTTTTCCGTGAGCTGTAATATCCAAATGGGGAATAGCAGGAACTGTTCTCTCTTGTGGGCCAATGGTCAATTCAGTTTTCAGCTCCTAAATCCTCATGCAAATCATGTGACGTTTCCCCTGGTGGAGTCAGTGCAAAACCTTTTTGAAAACACATTTTTAAAACCAGCAGTTGCAACTCATGTAAATGAGAAGAGTGTTTTTTGAATATGTGATTGTGTTGTGCAGTGTATAAAAATGTGAGACATGCTTCTTCATACACTTTTTCTGTGTCCTTGGCAGGCTTCAATGGCTGATAATAGTATACCTCTATACACTACTGCTTCCATGGGAAATCCCACTCTGGGCAATTTAGCCAATGCTATGAGGGAAGATCTTAATGGTGCAATGGAGCATACGAACAGTAATGAGAGTGACAGTAGTCCAGGACGTTCCCCTATGCAAGCAATGTAAGTAGAGCATATACGTGTATGTTTGTCTAGGGGTCTGCTAAAATGTAACGGTGATATTCTTCAAAGATTGTGTCTAAAGTTCCAGTCCTGGGCAGCAAAAGGAAAAGTCTGAGCTTCTGAAAATATTTAGGTTGATTAGAATATAAAAGGGTCATTTACCAACTTCCCCATAAAACCAATCAACTCAATCCAATCTGACAAGTGCACACAGCTATAAAATTCTTAACTCACTTGCCATCCTCTTCGTTCAATCCCAGACCACAGAGCTACAAAAACACTCTTAAGGCAACTTTATGAGAAGTTTTTGTTTCTTTCTACTTCAGACTACCCAGTAAACATGCTTGACGGGGCAGAGCTGGGGGAATGAGCTTGTTTAGCTGGTTTCTAATAATAATCAGCAAACAACAGTATTGCTAGGCATTAATGATGGCACATGTGAAGGTATGCATGATTTATAGATTGCTCTTAAAATATCAAAAGGAAAATTAATAGGAACATTATAGCAACAGACGGCAATATAACGAGTGCCTGTATAACCACATGAAGTAATGGGAGATTGCTGTCCATGCTAAATGTAAATGGCACCAGGGCAGAATGCTAGTTACAGGAAAGGATAAGCCAGGAATGGTGTGCTGCCCCTGTGGGCGTGTTCAATATTTATGGATGATTGAGTTGAGTTTGAAAAGCTGTAAATTCTCTCCTCGCCCCCAAATTATATACGGGATAATTGGCAGCTGGAAAGGAAAGCCAAGTTTATCGGTCACGTAGTTCTCAAATTTTAAAAACTGTTTATTTGGAGCGGCTGACTGCTTCTGTGAGTAAACATAGATGAAACACAGTGTGCGCTTATCCAACTGTTCATTAAAATGGACTGTAAAATCAGTGACTCGGTTACCAAAGCGCAAATTAACAGAAAAAAAATCCAAAAAACGCAAGTAATTTGTAACCTTTTACTTCAAAGTAATTTGAATACAAGATTTACAAAAGTAGGTCTGAATCAAAAAGTAGAAAAACATTAACCTAATACCAGCAGGGTAATTAGTTATGAAACTAATTAGCATTTAATGGGGGAAAAAAGTTTCCCACCTGCATAATATGTTGTGGGGGAGCAGGGAAAGGGGCAGGAATCTAAAGCTCTGGATACTTTGATATTCCAGCATTTTAAATCAGTGCACAGTGTGCTTTGAACAATAATCTTTAAAGATGGCAACATTCATTTTTAATTCATAATTAATTTGAACATTGTCTTTTACCATTTACTTCAAAACATTTGAATAATGTGTTTAGCTTTTACAGTGATTGTTTGTGCAGTATTAATTATCTTTCCCAAAGTAGCGTTATGTGACACACTGTTAGTGCTATCGCAAATGGATTCCTCTTCGGGCAATTTTAGTCACAAGTGGTTATACTCTGCCCATGCCCACGTAGGGTTTTAGTGGAGGAGATGGAATTTTTTTAAAGAATAAGGTCTTCTCCTGGGCTAACATACAGAAATGAATGTTTATAAATTTCCTTTCATCCATGGTTTTTGGGGGGTTTTTTGTTTGTTTTTTTTGTTTTGTTTTTTTTAAGGCTCAGGGCTAGTACAGTTCATGTACTTCTTCTTCTTTCACCTAAGATTTCATTGTTTTTGAAGGGAGTCTGGGGTGGGAAGTGTAACAGTAAGTGAAAAGCAGGGTAGCACATTTTCTAGAACCATATGCATAGCTGTGGCCTTTACTGCATTTAGTACCCCTTATTTAGTACTTAGATACCAAGGTGAGAGGCACCTCAGAAATACGAGAGAGAGCGAGCATATCTCACTGTCATTATCAACCAGAAAAACCCTTTTTGTGTTGTAATATGAAAACGATTGTTTCCTGAATGAGTCCATATTCTCAAATTGATACTGCGTGTTCCGTACTGAATATTTCCTTTTGTATAAGTAAAAATGCAGCAAGGTGTATGCCCTGATAGCAGCTTGTGGGCTTTCCCATTAAACAAGTGTTTTGAAATACTTTGAAAGGCCACGAAGCAGGATGCTGTTCAAACGTCACAGGGTTTACACTGTTTGCTAAATATAATTATATGTCAACATCAGATTTCCAGTGCAGACTATCAGTGTCATAGACAGTTACTCTTTGCAATATCTTATTTCCATTAAGTACACTTTATAATGACATTCTCTATTCTTTTCCAAAACACGCTTCTCTGCCATAATGCAAATTGTTTTTTAACAGTTCCAGTATATTGGAATAAATCAAGCCTTAAACTTTATCATAAGGTTTAGAAGACCTTGTTAACATGACAACTAAGCAAGTACAACACTTTAGCTGAAGTCTCATTACCATTCATTTCTTTCCTTTTTATGACACATTGAACTACTGCTACTCTCCCCCCCCCCACCTTTTTGAAACACTAGAAAGTAGTCACATAATTACAGCTTGGGGACATAACACTTTCATCCTGATATGCTCCAAAGGTAGCCACAAAGCAAACTATTCCATGCTGTGTGCACCACCAGAACACAGTGGCTTTAAACAACAGTCCGCTTTATTAAAAAGTCCTCTGTTCCCAGAGTGGACAAACAAAAGAATTACTCAGATGTGAAAAGAAGGGAAATCTGTGTTCGGTAAGGTTATTTATTGTTAACCCCTTCTGAAGCCTTAGACGTTCCAGTTAAATGAAATGTGTTAAAATGCTGCTACTAAACAAGAAAGACTTAGATTCCATTTCTGAGATGTATTAAATAGGGATTCAAACTGGTTTGGAAAATTATAAAAATCTCCCCATCTCTGAACACTAACCTCTTTACACTGAACATAGCTGGTAGTTTTGAGGTGTTTGAATAATAAGCAGTGGGTTTTCATTTTCACATGCCAGTTTGCGGCTCCCACCAAAATACCACACAAGGGGCTGGATTGTGCTTTTGTTTGTTTTTCCATGCAAATTTTCTGCTTCAAGTTTGGATAGTTCAGCTAAACATACTAATCTGGGGAGATGATTCCTTCAAATTGGACTCTCACTCCTTTGACATTTACCCACCCTTAAATACCCGGGGGAAGGTGGGATATAGATCATGATATTAGAGCTTTGTGACTCTCTGTAGCTTTGTCTGTCTTGCACACATTCAGCCCTTTTCATTGGTTTCCATTCACTTGGCTTTGCATCCCCAGTGCTTTGTAAATTACTTCAGGGGACAGACCCAAACCTCAAAGTGAAACTCAGACAAAACCGCCCAGTTTCACATGCTTTCAAAACACAACCATGAGCTGTCCCGTGGTTGGTTTGGAAAGGTTCAAGAACCTTTTGGAAAAGCCTGGATTGTGTTTCAGTTTTGCATTAAAGCAGGTGAGTTTGGCCTGATCTTGGATTTCCTAATGACATTTTCAAACATTTCTACAGATTGAAAGGCATATCCCGGGGAAATCCATGGAACCAGGAAGAGGGGGAAAGATAGTAACCCACCATCCATTACTGTAGCCACAAGACTTTAGCAGCCACCATGGCTTTTGTGCAGCTTCTCTTTCTGTGTAGCTGTGGCTCCAACTACCTGGCCATTTCTGTGGTGGCATGCAGGTTAACCCCATAGAGCACAACAGTGCAGTAGGCAAGTTATGCATTAATGTGCATTGGCATCCCCAGCTCTTCCCACCCCCAAATCTCCAAAGCAAAACTGCATGAGTTCTGCTGCATCTAATGCCCTGGGGAGAAACTAAACCAGATTTGGCCTAAGAAACTACTGTGCTGATTGGAAATGGGACCGATCAATTATATACAAGGACTGTTATTTTTGAGATACAGGTGCAGCCAGTGTCCACCCTATCTGCTGACACATCTTTGTTAGAGCTTGGCGATAGTGCATAAGCTTAATAGATGGGTTAGATGTGCTGGCACTTTAATATGTGAACAATAGCTTTGGAAATTGCACAGCCAGGGGAAGAAGCCCTCCCCCCGTCACCACTTCAGGTTCATAAAACATCAATGTGTCCTTACTTTTGAAAAAACAACCTGTATTAATTTTTCACAAATAACAAAAAACAATATTTAAAAACAAAATGGCAGCAAAGACAAAAACACAATGAGCAAGACTTTTAAATGAATACAATAGTCAATATTACTGCCATTAGTATAAAGGAATGTAGAAATCACTTGCTCTTTTCTTCTCTTTTTGTTTTTTTTTCAAATTTTCACCCAGAAAAAGCCCAGTGCATGATCATAACACTGGTATATTCTAGTTAGAGATAGAATTGATCTCTTTGTGTTGTTGATTGAGACCTGAGACAAAGCACTTAGCACATGCTTAACTTTAAACATGTGATTATCCCCATTGACTTCAGTGAGACGTCTTATGGGCTTTTCTGGATCAGGCCCTGATTCCTAACGACTTGTTTTGAGTCTTCTCCCAAATGTGCAAGTCTCTGTTCTTCCATACTTGTGTCAAAACTAAACTATCTGAAAAACCACCTCTCTCCTTGTGACAGCTGAGCTCTGCTGAGGTCCTAAATAGAAAAAAATCAGGGGTCAGTATGTGGGGGTATTTTCATGAGTAACTGATTTGCTTCCCACTGGTCCATCAAATAATGAGTGTGGGGACCTTTTAGGACACAGTGTGGGGCCCATCTGTTTTCATAGATGTTTGCCTGGGTGTGGTGGAAGTATATGCTTACTTTTAGGAGATCTTATACCAGGGATCAGCAGCCTTTGGCACATGGTCTGCCAGGCTAAGCCTCTGGTGGGCTGGGCCAGTTTGTTTACCTGCCGCATCCACAGGTTCGGCATCGCAGCTTCCACTGGCCGTGGTTTGCTGCTCCAGGCCAATGAGGGCTGCAGGAAGTGGCGCGGGCCGAGGGATGTGCTGGCCGCGGGTTCCCGCAGCCCCCATTGGCCTGGAACGGCGAACCGCGGCCAGTGGGAGTTGCGATCGGCTGAACCTGTGCACACAGCAGGCAAACAAACTGTCCCAACCCGCAGGGGGCTTACCCTGGTGGGCCACGTGCCAAACGTTGCCAGTCCCCGTCCTATACCAAGGTTCAGAGATCAGTGGCTAATGTGTGTTTCACTGTGGATTGCATGTGCCCCCCTGAGACATGCTGATATGGCACGTTTTCATAAACTGAAAAAATAAATAAATGTATTCGATAAGTTCTAATATGCCTCTGTGATGGGATCATTTCTCCCTGCTCTTCCTATACAGGATGGGATGCAAGGTGCAGCTAATTCACACATACTGATCTAGTTACTTTTGCAACTCAAGAAGTTGAAGTGTGGAAGGATTAAAAGGCATTCACAGCGGATACTAGAAATCTGTGTAGTCAGCCAGGTGGATTCTTCCAAACCTAATCAATTTTCAAACTGCAACCAATATCTAGAGTATCATGACTTTTGAAGTACATGTTTTCTAGGTGGTTCACCTGCAAAGATATCACATAGCTTGAAATATACAAGTTTCTCTTTGGCTTGTTTGCTGGCTGCAGAACATAATTTTCTCATTCAGCCCAGTCAGGGGCTCCCAAAGGGGTCCTGCCTTCTGGTAACACATGCGAATTCACATTGTGGGCTAGTGTATAAAGCACTGGACTGGTAGCAATGCCTAGCAATACTGTTGTTTCATTCCCAGCTCTGCCACCATTATTCTTCTTTATTTATATTACTGTAGCATCTATGAGGCCTAGTCATGAAACAGGGCCCCATTGTGCTAGGTGCTGTACAGACACAAAGCAACAAGATGGTCCTGGCTAGGTGACCTAGGACAAGTGACTTTGCCTCCTTGTGCCTCAGTTTCCCCAGCTGTAAACTGGGGATAACGATACTGCACTCCTTGGTAAAGCACGTTAAGATCTGCTGTTCCAAAGCACTATATAAGAGCTAGGTGGTGGTGGTGGTGTTGTTATTACATGCTTGTCTTGCTGCATCCATGTGCAACAACTGAGTTTACAAGATAGGCAATCGTGTTCACCACTAGTTCAGAAACAAGGATTCGATGCTTAGTTTGAAAATGTTTTTTTCCTGTATTGTGTGCAGGCAAGTGAAACAGAAAGCATTTTCATTCCCATCTAGCCAGAATTATAAAGTGAAGGGTAATGATTTTAAACCTTTTATTGGCACCTTATGCTTTGTAAGAAGAAGAAAAAGTTCTTAACCAGGAACGTTTGCACTGATGACTAAGTCTTTCTTTACAGAGCCTACATGAAAGGGTTAAATCAGACTGGCTATAGAGAACAACCAGACTGTGGGAGGTGAATAGCAACTCAACGAGAAACAGAATGGGACTTGAACTCATTAACACTTTATTTTAAGGGATTGCCTGCAATATCAATTATTTAGGAAGCAAACAGGGTCTCCATTGGCGTGTCGCGTTATTAATACTTGATAATGTCAATAAAATCCTACTTTCCTATGAAGTCCCACCAACAAGACAGTATTGACTCACATGGCTGTTTTACATATCAAAAGCTACTGAACAAAAAAAGTAATTTGTATTTGTAAAGGGTTTGTTGTAAATATGATTTACGAACAACATTTTTCAATTGTTGTTATACCCGTTTGGAATGACCAGCCCACATTCCCCTGCGGGTTATTCATGTGCTATTCTATAATGAGAAATTTGGCAGATCTCATCTCTTTAGTGCATCCTTGTGCCCACCATGAGCTGAGGATCATGTTCTGCCTTGTTTACAGCTGACAGTGTTATTATTCTCGTTAGGGCTCTGCTTTCTTATCATATTGTTGTGTTGAGCGAGCCTTTTCCTCTCCGTTTGTGTTTCCTGGCAGAGCTTTTCTTCCCTTATTGACAGTTTGTAAAAATATGCATTAATTTGGAGTTTAAAGCATGTATCATGGTGTCTCTTTGCTGTGTTTGCTTGAAGTTGATTAATGATAGAACCTCACTTGGGGTCGTCCTCTGGAGAGTTGTCTCACAGGTTCTGCATGTTAACTAGAAAAGCAGAACACACAGCAAGCGATGATTAGCCCAGCCTCCACCAGCTCAGTGGGTTGACAAACCACTATTTTGCTTTACTATGCTTATTTCACTCATTTAGCTGAAGATTGTGTTAATCAACTTAATACATCAGTTGAGAGCATATTCTCTAAATCCCGTGAATAAACCATATATAAGAAAGTGCACTTCCCAGGATACGTTCCCATTGAAGCTAAGTAATTGTAGACACATTCTTAGGCAAACGCTTTTTGGTAGTTTTTTTTTCTTTAGCAGCAAACACAAAAGTTCAGGGCTCGCATTTCATACGTGCTGAGAACCCACAACTCCTGTAGGAGTTAGTCAGAGCTGCCCAGTGCTCAGCATCTTTGGAAATCAGGCCTCCAATTTCTCCAAAAAATGTTAGTATTGCCAAAGCAGGACAGAGTCATTTTTAAACAGGGAAGTTGCTGATTGACTGTGTTAATTTTCCTAGGCACCCTGTGCATGTCAAAGAAGAACCGTTGGATCCGGATGAAAACGAAGGCCCGCTATCCTTAGTGACAACAGCCAATCACAGTCCAGATTTTGATCATGACAGAGATTATGAAGATGAACCTGTAAATGAGGACATAGAATGAGTATGCCTGACGTCATTATCCTGAGAATGAAGATTGGAAAAACATGTCAAATTTAGCTGTGAAATCTCTCCATTATTGTACAGTCTGGAGGATTTTCAGTACACTTTGACAACTATGAAATATGTTAACTCTTAGTGCCATCAAGTATCCCATTTGGGAGTATTTTTGATTTTTCTACTTTTTGTTGAAAAAAGGAATTTGTACTCTGTGCATTGGATGGACTTGTTTGGTACTTGGGATTTTCCTCTCTTACAGTCAACATCAGTGTTGTAAATTTGCTAAACTGATTCACTTACTCACATTTAGCAGCAGGTTTTGGACTGCAGTCCTGCCAATTTTGGACACTGAGGACATCAAACTCTGAGCATGTACACCTAAACTGCAGATCAAGCCTTTGCCCAGATTTTAAGGATTCCAATGGACAACATATTTGCACAGTACTGCATGTTGGTTATCACTGCCTTTACGCCTTTTTTTTTTTTTGCTTCCATTTGGGATGGGGAAGGCATGTGTGTGCGTGTGTGTGTGTGTGTGTGTGTGTGTGTGTGTGTGTACTGGCAAGGGGTTACAAGAAATATTATCCCAAACTTTTTAATGTATTGCTTTTATTTCCCCCACCACCACTTCTGCTCTACCATTTTAAGTTCTGACCTCAGGCCACATCTCGGCCCAGGGCCTCTTGAAGGCCTAATGTTTTCTGTACTTTGTGATGAATGTTAATAGGTGTTTTTATTATACGAAGCTGAATGTCATTGAATTGTTTGTAGTTTTTTCCGTCATTCATTCCAGTCTCCTTCAGATGCCACCATGTTTTCTTCAGCTATGGAAAACATTCCATTCTGGTGTCTGTTTTTTTGAAAAGGTCCCAAATGCTGCACTGTACACACCGAAGGGTCGTCCAACAGAGAGAGAGAGAGAAAAGAAGTACTGTAAGAATGAGAATGAATGACAGATGAACATAGAAATACTGTAGGAAGCAACATAAATTCATTCCACAAAACAGGGTTTTTTTGATTTTTGGTTTTGGTTTTTGATTTTTTTTTTTTTTGGCAGCAATGGTGAATGAATATTAGCAAATGCCACAAAATTGAACAGCACAAAGAAACATATGCAGCACCAACAGAATTCACTTCATTAGAGAATGAATACTCCGGTGGCAGGCTCTCAGTTGTTTAACATGAGTTTTAATGGGCCAACAAATCTTTCTGGAATATCTAAGATTACCAAGCTGGGTACCTGTACATTTATTATTATTTTTCATTTGCGAATAGTGGTTGGAAAGATGACTTCATTAAACTGTTGTAATACGTGGCGATGTTTCTCAGTTAAACATCAGTTCAGGATTGCTTGGTGGCATTAATCTGTTCGAATACAAATTAGATTTCAGATTGAACTTGTTATGGCAGTTAATAAGGACTGAGCCCACTAATGCTAAAGTGTTAATAATTTCAACTGTGCAAATTCTGTACTGCAGTTAAGATTGTTATGCAATATTACACCAGCCAGTATCAAAACCTCACAGTAGAAAACAGTAAACAGTGGGATGGGGGGGAAGGAAAGAGCACTGGGGCTTGTTTGGTAAAACTGGCAGTGCTCTTCAAAGCGAACATTACATGCAGAAAGCTGTTGTTACAGGGTCAGTACACCTCAGTCCCCAAACACCTACACACTTTCATTCTGCAACCACTTTTCTGTCACTCATTTATTTATGTAGGACTGTAGCTTTTTGTTTAATTATTATTATTTCAAAAAAAGCCTTTCAGAGCTTAATTTATATTCTTCTTTGTACCTTTCCCCCCCTAAAATTACCAAAGATATTACACAAAGGTAAATTATGTTCTCTATTATATGCTTTATCTTATGAAGCCAAATATCCTCTTATTGTTGATCAAGGGAGGTTGAAGAATTTAGAGGGAAATGACAAGATATGGGCTATTGCTAACCTGAGAGGGAAACTGCTCCTTTATTCTAGTAAATTTAGCTGGCCAAGCAGATGACTGAACCAAAGTTACTTTTTATTCGTATTCCTTTACAGCGACCAAACCGAAATTCTGTAAAGAGAAATCGAGAAGAGCTTTTGAGGTTAAAACTAGGAAACAGTGTTACAGGGGGAGCCATAAGAAGGGAGCTGGAGAAAGCGAGTGCAGTGGTTTTGCAGAAAATTGGAGTATCAAATAAAGGAGACAGTTTAATAAAACACAAAAGAGAACAGAAAAGCTCCCACAATTTTACTGGACCGCATAATAGTATTCCTAGAATGAAAAAAAAATAAAATACTTTTGGGGTCTTTGTTTTTACAGATTGTATGCCACTTTTGTTTAAGGATTGTGCTAAGATGACTGCTTTAATTTTTGGTTTGTCTTGGCATATTTGCCGAGTTTTGTTTAGTTTTTGATCAGCATTTTTCATACGGAAATAACACTCCTGTCCACACATAAGCTTTGGTACAAGACATTTTATTGGCAGTTACTTTTCTGAAGCTCAACTCTGCGTTCTGTTTTTAAACGAGAGAAAAGAAAAGGAAAAAAAGGGCAGTCTGTGGTCATTTGAAATTTTTTTTTTTTTTAATTATATCCAGGCAGCTTCATGATGTGCCGGCAATAGCCAGATGGGGATCATGAGAAGTGGTCCCTGTGCTTCTAAACTGAGTGGTTTGCTGGTTAGTTCGGTATTCAAAAGAGGATAAAAATCTGGTAGATTAGTTCATTCTCAGCATGTGTAGCTAGACATGAGTAAAGATAACAGCATGAGAAACTGTTAGTACGCATACCTCAGTTCAAACTGTTAGGGAATGAGTAAATAAAAAATACATTTCACTCAGTTGCACTTAGTTGTATGTCTTGCATGCTTAGTCTAAAGACTGTAGCAAAATAAAGAAAGAAAAAGAGAAAAAGAAATAAAAATTAGATTTTAACATATCTGGCAGGTGTCACAGCCTTGCAGAAGAACCAACTGAAAATCTCAGGCTTTACATCAAGCAAACTTCACTATGATTTTTACAGTTCTGATTCTGTATCCCTTTGGATATACAGTTGCTTCTTTAGGGTGGGGTTTATTATGTTGTACATATATATCCCAATGTGTCTGTGTGAGCCTTTGTCTTTTTGGGGGGGAGGGAGGGAGAAAAGGGGGAAGGTCCCTTTTTTTTAGATACCATTCCTCAAAAGGAATAAATGCATACCTGTTTGTCAAAACACCTTTTGCTTTTTGTGCAACTGCTTTATATTAACTATACTAAAAAAAAAAAAATAGCTTTGGAAAAAAAAAACCTACTGTATGTAATGGAATTGCAGAATATGCTGCATATGTATTTTATTTAGTTATCCTTGCTTTAAGAATATTGGATGACATTTGCTGACATGTGGGAGAAAATCCCTGACCTTTTTTTTTTTTTTTTTTTTTTTTGCTTTTAAATTGTAACATAGTTGACAGATTATTTTTTTTTCTCTTGTTATCATTGATCGAAGCCTCTTTTGTACAGTTTGTGTTAAGCTGGGGTTTTTTTTGTTCGTTTGGGTTTTTTTTAATACTTTCCCACCCCTTCTGTTATCTTACCACTGCCATTTCTGGCTGTCTTAAACAAAGGTTCATACATTTGAAAAGTGTAAAAAAAAAAAAAAAAAAAAAAATTTAAAAATGTTTTTCTCCTGCTGCAGTAAATATTTTGCATGATGAATTCCAGGGTCACACTTTCAAAGTTTATCAGTGAAGTAGTGATTAATAATGGGGCGTGTCAAACTATTGAACTTTTGTATAAAGAAAAAAAAAACTTTACAAGGTGCCAAGATGTAAAGACAATTTGTTACATGTTTTTTTTCTCAAAGAAAAGCGTACATTATGAAAGTAGTACCATGTATCAGGTAAATCGCTGTCAGGAATGAGAGTCAAAGCCTTCCTTGTCCACAAAGAAAAGTTTGTAAATGTAAAACCTGTTAGGTTTCTGCATTTGACTAGAAGTGATATGAAAAATCAAGGCTTATGTAGAACAACGGTGACCACAAAATATAACCTTTTTTGATTGTCGCTTATGAGAGTTCAAGTATAATTTCCCGCACTCTTCTTAAACTCAGATTTTGGGAGAGAGAATGGGGCAGGGATTGTGATTCTACAGATACTGCAGATCATTAGCTATTTTATATATACGTATGTATACAAGTTTTTAAAAATAATTTTAAACTATTGTAGTTTTCAGATTGCCAACAAGCTACATTCCTTATAGCGTGAAGAATGTGTTAAACTCTTTTGAAATCCTTTGGTACCTTTGGTTAATGTACTCAGACTGAATTTTTAGATGTTTCAGAAATCACTTAGCGTTCTAGTCTTGAGAGTAAAATTTGCAGTTATGACTGCATTTTAATGGACCCAGAGTAGGTAACAAAATATCTTCTACCCATAAGCCTTGATGAAAATGGTACAGTCCAGACTGTTAGCATGGTGCTTCATGTGTATGTGCTGCCAGTAACGAGATTTTTTTTTTATAAGGCATAAAAGAAACTCATTCCTTACATCAACTGTAATTCCATCATTCCATGTCTGTTGATACAGACAATAAAAAATGTTGTGTAGTCAGTACTAATTACTGACATTATAGCATTCTCAAATGCAATAAAATGCTGGTTGTTCACACTGGTAATACAAGTTGCCATGTCCTAAGTTTTTGTTTTCTTTTTCCCTTTTATTATCTCAAGTTAGTTGTATTCACTAAGGTCCCCATCCTGCAAATGGATCCCCATGGGCAGGCCCCTGCACCTCACCAGAGTCCCTATTAAGTCAATGGCGAGATCCCGTCCAGGTCAGTGGGGCTCTGCATGAGTACAGGAGTCTTCCCAAGCAAAGCGTGTGGCAGCGTCTGGATCTACATTTATCAGGATGCTTCAGCCACGGTGAGCATAGACCTGATCCTCCAAAGCTCAGAACATGCTCAACACCATGTGACTTCATTGGCAGGCACTCTGCACCTCCCAGAACAGGCCCTTAAATGCATCTGTTTGCAAATAGAAGCAGTGGGTTTGGCCTCTGTAGTCAATGAGAGTTAAACAGTGCTCTGGATTTTACCCTAAAGGCACAGACATGAGTGCCGGATTAGTCCAATCCTGCAAATGCTTCCAAGTCCTGAGAACTGTACCGTCGACTTCAGTAGGAACTGCTCAGAGTTGTAATCACTATACCTAGGTAATAAAGGGTTTAGAGGATTAGGCCAAATCATAATTAATAAAGTTCAAAGTGACATTGTCATCTTAGACAAACTTGAAAGAAAGAAGCCCATCTCCTTTTCTCTTGAGTAAGCATACATTTATTTTCTTCAAGTTTTATAAAGAAAAATAAAATGTTTAATAACTAGCATTAGCAGCAGCAAACTAAAATTTCAGAGGAGAGACTTCCATGAATAATTCATTAAAATTTCACATCTGCGAGATTAGTCATCCAAATAAAATGCTAATGTCAAAAACACGCACCGTCTATAATATTCTCATCAAGAAATCTTTTTGCATATAATGATAAATGCTTAAATTAGTACAAATGATTTTATAAAAATATTCTGCCATAAAATTATACTGGATAACTACTTTCAGGGCAAAAAATAAATAAGTTACAAAGTAGTGTCTCAGAAAGGTATTGATTTTGAAACTTTTAAATAATCTAAATATAGAGAATAAAAATGTTAATGTTAATGTGTATTGCAGTTTTAGAAAACTAGACAAGGCCCCACCTTTTTAAATCAAATTTACTTAGCTTGCTTAAAGTCACTGGTAGTGTATGTTAATACGGTTCAATATTAATTAGCTTAGCATGTGTTGTGATGTCATTTACACTTGGCTCAAGTGGGTGGCAAACAAAGTCAAATCATAATAGATTTTTGCACCCAATTGGCGCTCTCTGCACAGGTGATAATGACTATACCAGGTGCAAGGCAGAAGAAAAGCCAGGCATTACATGTTAATTGAGCCATGTAAACTGAGACCCACTCCTGCTCACTTTGAAGTCAGTGACAAAATTCTCACTTACTGCTGGGGTGCTCGTGTAACTTGCCAGAAGTTTGGATGTCTCTGTGTACATAGTGCCCAAATGCAGAGAGCCTGCTGCCAGGAGTTGAGCTGGTCAGCTCCCATGGACTTGGTTGGAAGTTGAGGGCACTCAGAATGGGGCTTGCAAATTGGAGCCTAAGGGCTAGTCTACACTTACCTGCCAGTTCGACGTGGAGAGTTCGACTTTTCGGAGTTCGAACTATCGCGTCTAATATAGTTCGAACTCCAGAAGCGCTCCGTTCGACTCTGGTACTCCACCACTGCAAACGGCGGTGGCGGAGTCGACCTTGGAGCCGCGGCGTCTGGACGGGTGAGTACTTCGAACTAGGGTACTTCGAATTCAGCTACGTAGCTGAATTTGCGTACCGTAGTTCGACCCACGTTCTTAGTGTAGACCAGGCCTAAGCTTACTCCAAAATGAAATTTTGCCATTGACTTGAGTAATGGCAGGATCAGGCTCTTGGTTTTCAGCCTAATTTAATGCAGCATTAGCAGCAACTTAAAATATGGGGCTCTTTGCTACTGAGGCCAAATGTTTAACCCTTACATGGTATTCTGTATTATCTGAGAAATAAACAAGCTCTTGACACCATACTCTGACATGTCACAAAATGATTCCTCAATCTGCAATATGGCCACCAGCTACAACAAGCTTAGAAATGTCTTTCTAGTCAAAACCATTGATTTTGCCCACTCTGACGCTTCATACAGTACACAGTAAGAAGTGGGGGGATATGACAGAGGTCTATAAAATCATGACTGGTGTGGAGAAAGTAAATAAGGAACTGTTGTTTACTCCTCACAATACAAGAATTAGGGGTCACCAAATGAAATTAATAGGTTTAAAACAAACAAAAGGAAGTATTTTTTCACACGAGGTACAGTCAATCTATGGAACTCCTTGCCAGAGGATGTTGTAAAGGCCAAGACTATAACAGGGTTGAAAAAGAGAACTGGATAAGTTCACGGCGGATAGGTCCATCAATGGCTATTAGCCAGGCTGGGCAGGAATGATGTCCCTACCCTCTGTTTGCCAGAAGCTGGGAATGGGCAACAGAGGATGATCACTTGATGATTACCTGTTCTGTTCATTCCCTTTGAGACACCTGGCATTGGCCACTGTTGGAAGACAGGATACTAGGATAGATGGACCTTTAGTCTGACCCAATATGGCCATTCTTATGTTCTTAATAACCTCCAGGATGAAAATTGAAGTACAGTGTTTAATTATTCTAGGTTTTTTCTGTACTGAAAAAATAACTAGCAGAACATAAGACATTTTAAAAAGAAAATTCAAGGCATAGTCTGAATTAGCAATAAACAAGTAGAGCTCTCCCCATGCACATTACGGGTGGCCTCTACAGAAAGTTAGAATATTGACATTTAACTTAGATTGTCAACACATACTAGAACACAATCCACATTGTGGAACCACCTTCAGGAATTAACACTGTTGCGCGCACGCTCTCTCTCACACACACGCATACTCTTCACAACAAAGTGTAATTAGCCCTGCTTGACCTATTAATCAAGCTCAGACTTCAATGATAATGTTAAACATTCATGTAATAGCATGGTAATCAAGACCATCTTTCATCTTTGTTCCAATGGTGTTTAATTCTGTCAAATAGAAGTACTCTTCCTTCTAATATTACCAAGTTTGTCGTTACAAATCTCCGTCTCGTCTAAAGCAAGTTGGCAAATGTGGACTGAAATGTGGTGTGTTGGTGGGGAATTTTACTGTGCATGTGTGAAGGCTATTTTAAATGTGGTAAAATATTGAGGTTGCAAATAGATTGTTGTGGCCCGTCCTGCAAGGTGACTCTACATGGAGTCCCACTGACTTCAGTGGGGCATCTGCACAGACATGGGGGTCCACCCATATGGATTCACTTACAGGATCCGAACCTTGGAAGACTGATTCTGCTAAGCACATTAAGTACCTGCTTAAGGCTACTTAGATTGTGAGTTCTTCTGGGTAGGGGTCATCTCTGTGTCCTGCATATATCGCCTAGGACGGGGGCCCCTAGCTGCTAACACAATAGAAATACGTTTCAGTGAAGTCAGTGGGTTTTAAGTGATCTGCTGCATCAGGCTGTATATTGGCAACTTAATAATTAACTTTATTAAACATTTTCAAAATGTAAGACTCACAAATTATAAACAATTTCAGCGTAGTGATATTTGCCACCCCTTCCCCTCTCCCCCCAACAAATAAGTTCTTTTAAAAACAGCATTTATTTCACTGCAAAGTCAACCCTCAATGGCTAGAACTGCAAATATGTTTGTTTGGAAGAAATCAGTGGCCCTTTTTCTGTTTTGTTTTATGTATCACAGAAGCCTGAAAAACATTTTTTTCCTTCAAGTTATAATGTTAATTTGAAGGTAACCGTCTTTTCAAGGATTAATTCCAGCCAAGGCAATAACCATTATTTACCAGAGTTTGACACTTTTATCACTCATCATATTAGCAAATTTCCATTGAAAATGCTAAAATGGTTCGTCATAAGGCACATAACTGCTTTAGCTGTAAAAATGACCAACACAAGTGCCTGTACTCAAACATTAAATTATACTGTAATTAATAAAGACAGTTAAACTGTCTACTAGCAACAGCAATTTAGGTAACCACATTTGATCAGCTATAAATTGTAACTACATTAAAATTCCAGAAATATTAGCAATATGGATTACTTGATGGAAATAGGTGCTGATCACCCACACTCCTATTTTACAACGGAAGCACAGGTCATGTTGGCCACAAAACTGTGGGCGAAGATCAAGGCTGAGTACTTTTAATCTTGTGAAACAAGCAATTACAAATAGTTGCATCGATTTGTTAAAAAGCTTTAGGTGACATAAATTGTTTCCTGTTTAGCTTATTGCTCTGATACATAAATGTCACTGAGTATAATATTAATTAGGGGCATGGAACAACAAGGGTCGGCTGCTATAGCATACAATCAAGGGTATGTCAATCCTTTTATAAGCATTATGGAAAGCAGGATAAGCAGCGGTCTATTTGCACTGTAGCTCTGGAGTCCTCATTTTATGTGACGACAAAAGAAAGTAAAGGAAAACTGTGTCTTAATATCCGAAGTAATGACTTTAGTACTAGTACTAATGTTATGGTTTAGGATAAATTACAGTGTTACCTTTTTCATGTTCTTGCCACATAACACAAAATTCCACATAGAGTGTCAATACAATCAAATACTGTTTATAAAGGCTGCCAGCTGCACAAGACTCTTTTTCCCACTATATGGAAACTAAGCACAAATTCTAGCCTGGTGTGTGTTTCTGCACTTATTTGGGGGGGGGGGAAAGGGACAAAAGTGGCCTGTGCAGGTTATTTACTTAGCATAAATCAAAAGTATCAGATACACAGTTTCTTTGGATTGGCACGCGACTTTGAAAAATACAGCACAATTCTGAAAAAAATCTGGAGAAAATTTATTAAATATGATTTTTACTGTAATAGAATATTAATGTAACCCAATGCTCATTTCCCATTAAGTTGATCCCTTTTTAATACACACATGCTTTTTATTATTTTGCACTCAAGCAAAAATTCCGCATTCAGAGAGTTTCCATCTCCTTAGGAATGTCTCTGGCAAAGGCACAGTAAGAAATCTTGAACTTAAAAAAAAAAAAAAAAAAAGGGGGGGGGGGAGCAGATATCGAACAATAAAGAGGTGGCCCAGTGCTGATGAACTGTAGCAAAAGCCAATGGTATAATAAAAGCTAAAAGGCATTCAGCACTGGAAGGAGAACAGTAGAAACAATTATACTTTAAATCCTTCCTTCTCACTACTGTACTGCGGCACAGATGAAAATGTTTGATTTGCAACATAAAAGATTCATTAATTACCACTTGAATATTTAAAGGTATTTTGCAGACTAACAGAGGTAGATAAAGCACTGAATTAAAACCTCTAATAAAATTGTAAAAATATTTCTGCAAGTTTTACCAGTGTTACGATTCCTCTATGTTGAGGGAGATAGAATTTTTCAAGTGTGTATTTGAAGACATTGGGATTGCATAGGATTATTTGTCTCACATTTTCAAATGTTTACCAAATGCTTATCTGGAACCGATCTCACAAGCGGAGAAATAGCTCACACAAAGATTTATCATGTATAAGCGTGTTTGAGATATGTCTATTTTAAACACATTTACATATACTGTAAAAACTCATCTTGTCATAAGGCTCTGTAATAATACTCTCTCATAGGAGGCAATTGTTTTTTGAGTAAAAAATTTGCTAATCCTATTACAACTACTCTTGTTAGAGTTAAACAAAAATAGGAGGGTATCATATGCGAAGTGTGGTGAGCTAATGCAAATCGTGGGAATCTATATCCTGAAAAGCATCTTTGTAATTGTGTAGCAGGCCCATAAATTGCACTATGGAGAGCCACTGTTTGTTAGTTGATGGCACCATATTTGTTGAGTATGTGGTGTGAATGCTCAGCTGGCAAAGGAACGCGAATGAGCACACCTCTAACGTGCTTGCTGAAACATCAAAATAGAAGCTCCAGAACTACTGCAGGTAAGCTATGGCAATTTAGAACAGCCTACAGACATTGAGGGCCAGATCCTCAGCTGTGGTATATCACTGTAGTTCAACTGGCACCAGTGCAACTACACTGGCTGTCACCAGTTGGGTATTTGCCTCTGAAACTTAAGAGAAATTCTACTTTGACACCTGTTTTCACCATTAGCTTTTTTACAGATGAGGGCCCCGATTCGATACCTGTTCAGCAAGGATTCGATTGCAGGATCAAGGCCTAAAAGTACCATTAACAGGCCTTTTTAACAGCATGTTAATCATGGGACTGGCAAGATCACACAGATTTCATAAGGGAAGAACTATTGTTTAAGAATAGTAAGCAAACTCATTGTAACAAACTCATGCTTTTGGCCAATGAAATATGAAAATGGCCGTTCTTGTACACACAGTTCATCCTACTGTTCCCCCTATCTGCTGTAGTTATCAAATCTTATTAAAATCTTAATAAGATTTTAAAATATTGTACTATATTTGTCTGTACAATATGTAAGTTCAAATTAGAGTGGGTAAACCCCAAACTGGAAGATAGATCCTTTGCTTGGGGGAGGGTATGCTACAAGTTATCCTCCACCATCTTTGTTAAAGGTGCATTGAGCAATGGTCAAATTCTGGAGAGGGAATCTCCCCCATCCTTCCTCGTATCCACCTCCAAAGGCTTTTTCTGTGACAGAGTAAGATTCTTCAGTACAGCCATGCTCCCACTGGTGCATCCTGTAAAGCAAAGGGCTCACTCAAAGTAAGTCAGGCTTTGGCCTTATTTAACACTGTTGGGCTTCTTGTTCAAATTGCCTGGTAGATTTCATTTGTCTTAGTCATGATGAGAGTCAATGAGTTTACGAGAATGTAGAGGTGAGCCCTGGGCTACGATGGGCTACTAGTGGAAGATTTTTAGGCCAACTCTACCCAAAACAGACCTTGCTATGATCTACTGAAAAGGGAGAAGAGTCAGAATCTCCATAATGTCCACTTTTGCAATGGCAATCTGGTTAGTGTCAAAGGACTTCATGCATCCGACGAAGTGGGTATTCACCCACGAAAGCTCACGATCCAATACGTTTGTTAGTCTATAAGGTGCCACAGGACTCTTTGCTGCTTTTACAGATCCAGACTAACACGGCTACCCCTCTGCTAAAGGAGTTCAGATACTCTAGTAACGGGAGGCAGGAGTAGGCCCTCATCCAGCAAAGACTTACATATGGACTCAGCAAGACAAGGTGTGTGAGGTAATATCTTTGCATCCCCTTGTCTCGCTAATATCCTGGGACCAATGCAGCTACAACAACACAGCATACAACATGTGTGCTTAGCTGCGCATACTGTGAATAGCCCCATTGACTTCGGTATCAAATAACTCTACCACTTTTTGGCCTCCTTATCCCTATAGATATGCAGGCTAGGAAAACTGACTTCACTGCCTTTGCTTCGTTTTTTTTTTTTTCCTATTGGCTTTCACCAAAGCTCAATCTTTTTTAGGATTTTTGGCATGAAATGGGTTTTATTTTTCAGTTACTTTTCAAGCTTGTTTTTCTCTATTAATTTTCTAGACATGCTGGACAGAGTTGTAATTTATATAATTGTTCAGGCACTGCAATGAAGAGGCTTCCAAGCACATGATGCTGATGCTACTTGTTGTTTAATGTTGCTATTTTTAAGTTTTAGAAAATGCAGCATGAAGTAGAAAAGCTTGGCCATGACACCTAGTGTGTTTTTATAGCTTTACCGTTTAGAGAGTGATGTTCAATGCCACTAAACTCGAAATAAAAGTATCTCCTAAGAATCAGGTCTCACATTGCAAACTCCAAAGTTCGTTTTTCCTCAAAAGTCCTTCTTTAATTACAAAAACTGCATAACCCATTTCCTTCGGTGTGCAAAAAGGTGTGTAATTAAACCATCAGCATAATACCTTTCTACATGTAAAACCTGCACTTATGAACTTTACTGCTGAATAAAAACTCCTATTACATGACCATTAAGTATTATGAATAAAGCAAGTCATTGTAGTACTTGATTAATTTTTATGCACTAAGTGTTGTGTTCAGCAGAAATTTAGTTTCGGTGGGTGTCTTCCCTAATAGTTCCACTGGCAGTTCAGTGCCCTACACGCCTAATCCTGATTCAAGAAACATGCGTCTCCATTTGGGGATGCTTCTCTTGTTGCTTTGGCTGCAAAAAGGGAAACCCACAGACCAGGAGTGACTTCTGATCCCTGTGCCCACATGTAAAAATGGTAGTTAATATGGACCAGGAATTAAAATTTTGAATTGAGAGTACTTAAAAGGTGAATGTTCACTTTGCCCCCTTTTAAAATCTGCGCAATTGCTCAGGGGTTGGGTGAATAAAATACACCGTATTTTAGTGCAAACCCAAACCATAACTGCTGGAACACTGGCCACTGTCCTTCCATCACACTTGTGCTGGGTGTCAGGGTGGCAGAAAAAAAGCCCTGTTACGTACCTACCTTTCATAACTGTTGTTCTTCAAGATGTGTTGCTCATGTCCATTCCATTGGAGGTGCACGTGCACAGTTGTTGGAGACTTTTGCCTTAGCGATATCCATAAGGTCACCTGTGGTACCCCCTTGAGTGCCATGCTCATGCGTCAGTATATTAGGCATCGCTGGCCCTATGCCCTCTCAGTTCCTTCTTACCGGCAACTCCGACAGAGGGGCGGGCAATGGAATGAACATGAGCAACACATCTCAAAGAACCACAGTTATAAAAGGTAGGTAACAGTTTTTTCTTCTTTGAGTACTTGCTCATGTCGATTCCATTCTAGGTGACTCAGAAGCAATGTCCCTGGAGGTGGGCTCAGTGTTTACAGACGTGTGGCTTGTAAATACCACTCTACCGAAGCCAGTGTCGTCTTGGGGCCTGCTGTGAAAGCACACAGTGAGAACCGAACATATAGATGGACGACTAGGTGGCGACCCTGCAGATATCAGAAATTGGCACATGGGCCAGGAAGGCCACCGCCGAGGCTTGTGCTCTAGTTGAGTGGGTGGTTACAATCGCTGGTGGAGGCACCTTCTCCTAATCATAGCAAAAATGGATGCAGGCAGTGATCCAAGATGAGATCCTCTGGGTGGACACTAGATGACCTTTCATCCTTTCTGCCACTGCAATGAACAACTGCGTCTACTTGCGAAATAGCTTGGTCCTTTTGATGTAGAAGGCTAGCACTCTCCTGATGTCCAGGGAGTTCAATCTACATTCCTCCTCAGACTTATGAGGCTTTGGGAAAAAGACCAGCAAAAATATGTCCTGACTCATGTGACATTGCAAAGCCACCTTGGGCGGGAAAGCTGGATGGGGCCACAGCTGGACCTTGTCCTTGAAGAACACTGTATAGTGGATCCAAGGTAAGTGCCCTAATCTTGGAGACCCTTTGGGCAGAAGTTATCACCACCAGGAATGACACCTTCCAGGAGTGCAGAAGATGGGAACAGGACACCAAGGGCTTGAAGGGGGTTTTCATGAGCTGCATGAGCACCAGTTTCAGGTCCCACGGAGGGACTTGGTCCCGGACTCGGGGGTAGAGCTGCTCCAGACCTTTAAAGAACCGGACCATCATGTTATGAGTGAAGACTGACCTGCCTTGGAATGGAGGGTGAAAGGCTGATATGGCAGCCAAGTGGACCTTAACTGATGAAAGGGACAAGCCCTGGAGCTTGAGATGCATAAGGTAGTCCAGGATCGACTGCAGCAAGCCCTGCTCAGGCCTAACCCCTTGGGCCGAGGCCCAGCACGTGAATCATTTCCATTTTGCCAGGTAGGTCACACTAGTAGAGGGATTTCTACTACCCTAGGACCTGCTGGATGTGGGCCGACCGCTCCTGCTCTCTGGCAGTTAACCATGCAGCAACCAAGCTGTCAGGTGCAGCGCTGCCAGATTCGGGTATGGGAGCCTGCTGTGATTCTGGGGGAGAAGATCCGGCCAGAGGGGCTGCTGCACTGGTGTCGTCACTGACAGGTCCATTAGCATGCCAAGCCAATGTTGGCGAGGCCAAGCCTGGGCTATGAGGATAACCTTGGCCTTGTCCTGCTTGATCTTCATGAGGACTCTGTGAAGCAATGGTACCAGCTGGAAAGCGGACATCAGAGCCCCCGACCATGGAAGAAGGAAGGCATCTGACAAGGAGCCCCTGTCAACATCCTGAAATGAGCAGAACAGGTGACATTTTCTGTTCTGATGGGTCATGAACAAGTCCACCCGGGGAGATTCCCCACTTTCGGAAGATCCCATTGACCACCTCGGAGTGGAGTGACCATTCATGGCAAGATGAAAAGGCTCTGCTGAGGTGATCTGCCAATACGTTCCTGGTTCTGGGGAGATGCACTGCCACGAGATGAATGGTATGCTGCGCACAAAAGTCCCAGAGCCAGAGGGCTTCCTGGAAGAGGGCTGACAACTTAGCTCCACCTTGTTTGCTGATATACAACATCGTGTGGTGGTGTCCGTCAGGACTTGAACCACTTTGCCTTTTAAGTGGGACCGAAAAGCCTGATAGGCCAGGTGAACCTCCCTGAGTTTCCTGACATTTTTGTGGAGGGAGCAGTCAACCCCCGACCAGCAGCCTTGTGTACTGAGCTTGCCCAAGTGGGTTCCCCAGCCCAAATCCAAGGCATTGGAAACTAGAGATAGCAATGGGGACGTGAAGGTAACTCCCTGCAACACCGATGCAGGGTCCAACCACCATGCCAGTGATGACTGGATGTGGTCCGTCACCTTGACTACCAGGTCCAGGTTGTGCCTGTTGGGGATGTAGACCGATGCCAACTATGCCTGCAGTGGCTGGAAGTGGAGCCGGGCATGACGGACCATGTAAGTAAGGCAGCGATGTGACCTAGCAACCTTAGACAAGTGTGGGTGGTGGTGAGCTGGTGGCCCCTTACATGGGAGATTACGTCTGACATGACTTAGAAACGGGCCTCTGGAAGGAAAGACCTGGCCCACATGGAGTCGGGGACTGCCCAGATAAACTCCATCCAATGCATTGGTATAAGGGTCAATTTCTTTTCGTTCACTAACAGGCCCAGGTCATGGCAGGTAGAATGCACCAGATCGAGACTGCTCAGCACTTGATCCTGAAATCTGCCCTTGATGAGCCAATAGTCAAGATAAGGAGAGACCTGGATCCCCCAATGCTTAGGTAAGTGGCTACTGGGGCCATACGTTTTGTGAATACCCATGGGGCCAAGGAGAGGCCAAAGGGAAGTGCCATGAACTGGAAATGGTGCTGGCCCACCATAAAACGGAGGAACTGTCTGTGTCCTTGGAAGATAGAGATATGGAAATAAGTGTCTTTCAAGTTGAGAGCGGCATACCAGTCTCCCGGATCCAGGAAGGGGTGATGAAGTGCCAGTGAAACCATGCAAAACTTCTTGAGGTACTTGTTGAGTCCTCGCAGGTCCAGGAGGGGTCTTAGGCCCCCTTTTGCTTTTGGGATCAGGAAATAGCAGGAGTAGAAACCTTTCCTCCTCATTTTCTGAGGGACCTCCTCCACCGCCCCCCATTTGTAGGAGGTTGTCCACCTTCTGAATGAGGAGTTGCTCGTGAGAGGTGTCCTTGAAGAGGGATGGGGAAGAGTGGGGCTGGAAAGGGTGGCCGAAAACTGGAGGGTGTAGCCCAGTGACAATCTCCAGCACCCAGCGGATCAAGGTAACTCTTGACCAGTTTGAATGGTTGAGGAAAAGATGGGATGGATCCAGGGAGTTGACTGGGGCGTCGCTCTTGAACACACCCTCAAAACACCCGCTTCTGGCCCCTGTGGTATTTTGCTGGGCCAGACTGCGCAGGCGAATGGGCGGAGGAAAGGCGGTGGTGATTAAAACTAGTGTCCCTTCTCCTTGTAGATCCCTGCCGAGGCTGCCAAAGTCTTGGTGGGGAGGGCAGCTGGAATTGCTTCCTCACCGACTGAGGCGTATGTAATCCCAGGGAGTGGAGGGTGGCCCAAATGTCCTTCAGACTGTGCCGCCTTCTGTCCGTTTGTTCAGCAAAGAGCCCAACTGCATCAAATGGGAGATCTTGTATGGAGGACTGCATCTCCTGGCATAGGCCTGTGGTCCAAAGCCAGAAACTGCACCTCATGACCACCGCCAAGGCGACCACCCTGGATGCCGAATTGGCCACATCCCAGACCTCTGGAGGGAGAACTGAGCCTCTGCAGTACCCTCCTCAACAAGGGGCCCAAGCTCTTGGGCCACCTCCTGGGGCATGGAGTCCTTACATTTATGGAGGGAGTCACACAGGTTAAAATTATATCACCCCAAAAGAGCCTGGTGGTTCAGGACTCAGAATTGGAGACTGGCTGTGGAATAAATTTTCCTCCCAAAAAGGCCCCGTCTCTTGGCCTCCATATTTTTGGGGGTGGAACTAGAATGCCCTTGCTTGTCCTTTTCGTTGGCCGCTGACACAACCTTGGCGGGGACAAAATACTTTTTCTCAACTCTCTTGGAAGTGGGCGGGATGGAGGATGGGGTTTGCCAGAGGGCTTTTGCAATTTTTAGAACTCCTTCATGCACTGGGATCACTACATGTGAGGGGGTGAATGCAGAGAGCACATTGAACAAAGTGTCCGATTGTTCCACCATCTCTGGGATGCTTCCATAGCTGGCTTGCCCTCATAGGGAGCCTTTGCCGGGTCCATTGCTGTACGTGATGCCGGCTGCAGTGGGAGAGTCCTTTGCTTTCTGGGCGCTGGAAGCTGGGAAATCATTGACTCTGCCATCAGTCAGATTCCCCTACCTCTCCCTGGAGTCAGTGGCAGATCCTTTAGCAGGGTAGGAGGTCCCCTCGGGGACATGCCCCCTTGCAGCTCCAGTGTGGGTGGGCAGCCCGAACAGGGTCCTTTACCCAGTGCCCCTTGGTCCATCTTGCTCAGGGCCAGGGCCCACTTCTTGGTTGTCTTCATGGGCATGGGTGAAGGGGATTGGTGCCAGGTAGAGCCCAGTGGTGGGGGTGCGATACGCACTGAGACCAAAGTGGTGGATGTTGCGTCCAGCCGGGCTGGCTCTGAGGCTGGGCAAAGAGCGGCCTCCATGAGGAGGGCCCTCAAGCGAATGTTGCATTCTTTTTGTGTCCGGGGATGAAATCTCTTACACTTTTCTTTAACATGAGATTCCCCCAGGCACATCAGACAGCTGCCCTGTGGGTCGCTAACAGGCATAGGCCTATTACAGTCAGTGCAGAGCTTAAAACCCAGCGACCGAGGCATGACCCATCTGGGGCAAAGTCCCCCCCGGGACCCTAACTGACTACAGTACTTAACAGCTACTGTGACAAAATTCCTCCTTTACCTTGGTGGGTCCTGCGCTTATTAGCAGATTTGCTCACCTCAGTGATCTTCCCCACAGTCGGGATCAGCTCCTCCTGTGTCTGATCAGGAGTTGGGAGGTTTGGGGGGGACCCAGGCCCGCCCTCTACTCCGGGTTCCAGCCCAGGGCCCTGTGGATCGCAGCTGTCTATAGTGCCTCTTGTAACAGCTGCACGACAGATACAACTCCCTGGGCTACTTCCCCATGGCCTCCTCCAAACACCTTCTTCATCCTCACCACAGGACCTTCCTCCTGGTGTCTGATAACGCTTGTACTCCTCAGTCCTCCAGCAGCACACCCTCTCACTCTCAGCTCCTTGTGCCTCTTGCTCCCAGCTCCTCACACGCACTTCCTCTCCTCCGGCTCCTCCTCGCCTGACTGGAGAGAGCTCCTTTTTAAACACAGGTGCCCTGATTAGCCTGCCTTGATTGGCTGCAGGTGATCTAATCAGCCTGGCTGTCTTAATTGGTTCTAGCAGGTTCCTGATTACTCTAGTGCAGCCCCTGCTCTGGTCACTCAGGGAACAGAAAACTACTCATCCAGTGACCAGTATATTTGCCCTCTACCAGACTCCTGTACCCCACTGGCCCGGGTCTGTCACACTACTTACTGGCTGGAACACCAAGTTCGAAAGGGAAAGAAACCGCTAACAACTTGAGAGGCAAGGGAGAGGGGCACTCCGACCAATCACCACCGGCGGTAAGAAGGAACTGAGGGGGGCGCTTGATAGGCCAATGCATAAATGCAGCACTCAAGGGGGCACCATAGCCACCCCTATGGATACCGCTAAGGGAAAAGTCTCCAACAACTGTGCATATGGGCGCACGCACACCTCCAATGGAATCGACGTGAGCAAGCACTCGAAGAAGAACCATGCAAGAGTGGATCCTGTGGTTCCCACCCTCAGTGCTATCCTGCATGTAGACCTATGGTGGGATGATGCAGAGACTCCCAGCATAGCAAGTGAGGGTTGTGGATGCTCTTGTGACTCTGCCTATGGATTCTCCTACCCCCTCACCCTGACATTTGTGGGGTAGGCAGCACTCCACAAACATTCCACACAAGGATTAATTTTATCTATAGAGAAAAGTTGCTTGCATGCTAACTAACCAGAAGCTAATAACCGACTGTCTGAAAGTAAACACACTGCCTGTCAGACCATGCCCGCTAGAGCTAGGAGAATAGCTTTAGCCCTCCTGTCTTCAGATGTATTTTTATACCAGCTAAATGAAGACATTTTGTAACCTGCCTGGATGTAGGTTTAGACCATGGGTAGGCAACCTAAGGCACATGTGCCGAAGGTGATGCACAACCTCATTTTCAGTGGCACTCACACTGCCGGGGTCCTGGCCACCGGTCCAGGGGGCTCTCCATTTTAATTTAATTTTAAATGAAGCTTCTTAAACATTTTAAAAACCTTATTTACTTTACATACAACAATAGCTTAGTTATATATTATAGACTTATAGAAAGAGACCATCTAAAAACGTTAACATGTATGACCAGCTCGCGAAACCTTAAATTAGAGTGAATAAAGGAAGACTCGACGCACCACTTCTGAAAGGTCACCGACCCCTGGTTTAGACGCTTACCTCTGCCACTTACAATCTGACCCTCAGGGCCAAATCTTGCAGTCCTCATTTAGTCTTTACTCTGGTGAAACTCCCATGGGAGAGTGGGAGTTTTGACTCAGCAAGAGCAGCTGGGTTTGGCCTTTAATTCAACAGTCATAGCAAACATTGTGAGCTAACTGCAGAGCAAGGCCTCATCAGCATTGCTTCTGTCTAGTGCCCTTGGCTGATGTGGGTTGGCAAGGAAAGACTGCTGAAAGTCAAGTCACTCTTCCCACCATCAATTAATCTGCCAGATGCTCTCATTCCCCGTAACATTACTCAGATACACCCCCTCCTCAGACTTGCTGCCGCTGTCCCATACACTCAGCGATGACTGAAAGGTATTATCTCTGATCTCTGATCTCTGGGTCAGGAAGTTCATTCATAATCAATAGCATTTTCAGCTCTTCCAATTATGTGGTAAACACTGAGGTCGGCCATGCTGCAGTATGTTCCTTGTTGTGTGTGTCTATTTACCTGATCTTTAGGATAGACACATTGTGGCCTGGCTGTATTTGGTTACACTCATCTTTTACCTCCCTTCATTTTTCCTACTAGAAAGCGCTTAGGCAAAGCGAGCTCAGATGAACAGGTCTGGGGACAGAAACAGTATTTCCTTGTATATCCTACTGTTCTGCTGCAAAATAAACGTTCCGTTCCAAAGTGCCAACAAATTAACAATAAATCTGCCTCTTAGTTTCCCTCCATCATATGGGTGTCTTAATAAGGTGGTTGTGGGAGTAATTTTTCATTTGCAGCAGGTGGCTGTTTACATATTAGATAAACTCCATCCTTACAGTCCTTGGCATGGATGTTTACATTTGCTTCAACAGCTGCTGTTACATCTCGCACTTTGATCAAGGCATCCTCCTCTTGTGACGGAAATGACTCACACCTCGGCTGAGTTGAAACAGAAATGCCAGGCTAAGCTGCAGACACCTGCGTTTACAAGTTAGACTTGAAAGTTAGGGTGTGGGGTCCAGTGAATTCTATCCTATTCTAGCTCTTATGCCACACTCTTAATGGAAGGTGCTCAGATACCACAGTACTAAGAACGAATAAGGCGACTGTCATTTGAAGTTTCCTTGCCATCCCTCCCACCAGAAGGAAAAGTTAGTTGGATAAATTATCTCTAGAAATACCAATCCCAATACAGTCTGGGTTGCTTGGTGGGGTCGCAAGGGCAAAGCACCAAGTTTGCAGTTGGTTTGCGAAGTAGCAAAGGGCATTGTTGTCATTCTTTCCTTCCACAGCCTGGTGCCAGCCCCATCTCCCTCGCACACAAGCCACCAGTTCCATTGTGACAGAGGAGCAGAGCTGTCAAAGTCTCAAAGGAGAAAGCAACCTTTTAGGGGTCCTGAGCTCACACTATTCAGAGTACTGAAAATAAGGACTGTGACTTTAAACTCTCATGTGGAGCCAGTGAAGTCAATGGAGCGCCAGGATGATGGTAACCCATGTTGCTGAGAAAGCATGCTGCGGCATTGAGCACTAGCTGCAGTTCTTTTCAGGGATGATGCCTTCAGGTCTAAGTAAAGTGTACGGGATAACCCAGGCATGGATGCTTGAGGGCAAGTCGCTATCAGCAAGGCTGGTTGGCAGTCTCCTAGCCAATTAGAGGGGATAGAACTTGTATCTTTACAGTGAGAGCCCAGTAGCAGCAAAAAAAATCTGGAACCCCATAACTGCTGGCTGCCTTACCCCAATATATGGTCATAGCTCTTTGCTTCGTGGATAAAATCACTTCATTAGCTGGATTGAAAAAGAATTAAATTGTATTAACTAGAGAAATACACACTTTGAGAAACTGGATTAGTTAAAAGCTTCTAATCAGCTTTAAAAGGAGTTTGGAACAACACAGGAGCTAAATCCACCACTGGCAAGACTCTGAACTTCAGCAGAAGAATTCTCAGCATTGGCTTAACTCTGCCTCTCTTAAAGTCAATGGTAAAACTCAGAATTCAACCAAAGCTTAAAAATTCCAGCAGGTTCACTGTTGAGACCAGTACCTCTGGGCAGGGCTTATTGATTGTAGCATTGTATGGACAAAGAGAACCAGATCTATGTCAGGGTCATTATCCCAGCCAAGTTCACCCTCGGGATGTCCATTCAGGAAGTCGTTGAGCTTCTCCTGGTCCTGACCACGGTAGTGCGAAAAGCAGTACATTTAAAACGAGAGTGGATTCTATGTTAACCATTTCTGTGTGTTCAAGTTGTAAAATCAATGTGATGAATTCACCACTGGGGTAAGATGGCACAGTTACAATGGAGTTGTTCCTGCTAATGGTACTGGTGTCTTTGACTCAGAGGTCCCAAGTGTGTTTTTGGGAATTAGGGGAAGGCATTTCTGTCTGCATGAAGCCGATGGCGTCTTATCTATGTGAAATAATTCTTCATGAATCACGCTGTATCTGTATCTGGCTGTATCACCTTCATCATGTAGATACACAGTAATGGCAAAGGCAAGCTCTGTCTTCTCTGTCTGCTGTTGCAGGAAGTTCGCCTGTAACAGGGGAAATGTATCCTCACAGCTCGCTTACCTTGACACTTCAAACATTTTAACCAGCAATCTGAATGTGCAATTAGATGACACACCACTTGTCCTTGTGTGTGACATTATACCTCTCTGCAGCTGGGCTAGCAAAAGAGGATGAATGGAGCCCTAAAACAGCTTTCCTACAGATACTTGTCTTCTTTCAGTAAAGAATGGGTAAGGTTGAGTAGAATGTCAGTAAACCTATAATTGTCTAGCCTTTTGGCTACCTCTGTTCTTTTGATCCACCAAAGATCCTCTTGTTTCACATGTGTATTTATGATGTGGTATTTTCTCTTTGTGCCTGAAATCAGTTGTTCTAGGCCTTTTAAGACAGACTACAGATACAACACAGCCTTATTAGAGTAACGAGGCCTTCTTGGAGTTGTAGTTTCCATAGGGCATAATGGGAACTGTGTGCTAAGCCCAGGGTCTGCTGGGCAGGGAGCAGCAACATGTAGGGAGCAGCCTTTTCCCGCTAAGAGAGAGCAAGGAGGTTGCATGATGTGTTATGGGTCTCTCTACTGAGGAAGCAGGAGAGACTTTTGGGTTCCTCTGCAAAGTGAATCAGGTAGACGCTCTACTATGCTCTGGAAACATGCTCAGAATCAGGACCCCCACAGAGAAAGGGGGAACTTTGACACTAGCTTTCAGGGAGACACAGGTAACAATGAGATAGAGGATTTAACTTTTGTGTGTCTGGATGCTGTTACAGGAGTCCAATAGACAGAGCCAGGATTGAGCAGACCAGCCCAGTTTGGTGACCCAAGGGAATATAACTCCCTGGTCTGTGTGTTTATGGGTCTCACTCTGTGCTTGATCTGTAGAGGGTATTCTGTCACATGATTGGCTACAGAGGCCTGCCTCATTAGCTCAAGCTGTAGAGACATGCTTTTCGCTCTGTAGATCCCCCCCGTTCATTCACGGTGACAAACAAGGTCATCACAAAAAGCCTGGGGTGAACTCACCAGTCCAGTCTTGTGGATCATTGCTTGGTCTGGCCTTTCATGTACCTGGAAGGGAAGGCGTTCTGTTGGTTTAGCTACAAGGCTAAACTTACCCACCCAGCCAGAGAAGAAAATGAAGCATCTGCTATTCCTGGCACTGGACGAGGTACAACACTGACATCGTGCCTTTTGGCATTCTCCACCACTACTACTGTACTGAGAAGGGAATGTACTCCGCATAGATTGGAAGCGTTGTACCCAGTGACTGGGAAAGGGGGTTGGAGAGAGAGAGAGAGAGAGAGGCCTGTGCAAATTTTCTGTGACCTTCTAGAAAGATTGTACTATCAGGAGTATAAGTCCTGTCATTCATAGGCATCAAGATTGAGTGAGTTTTCACTTTTTAATATCTCAGCCCTCAAGAGATTGATGCCTTCTTGAATGGTGCTAGTGTCTGAAGAACTGGTGTTAGTATGCCGCCCCTCATCTAAAGCCAGTCTGGAACATTAAACCCATTATCACATGGTGTGCCTTTCGTAACTTGAAGGTTTTTTGTAACTTATCAAAGAGCCAATGCTGAGAAACTTCTCCTAATAGAAAGTGATGCAACAGCATCAAACTTTAGCATGTTGTAGGCTAAACAATGGGATTCTTTCAGAAAAGAGGCACATCCATGGTTAACGATGAACCTTTCTTAGCACTGGACCAGAAGAGAAAGCATTCACGAAAGTCTACAGTCAATAAATGTGATCCCTTTCAGAGACATTTGCATTTCTAATTTGGGATTACTTATCACCAGAAAGGCTTTACAACTGAGATTAAATTTTGTATATTTTTGCGAGCTGGCCTCTTAAACCACAACTCTGTAATTAATGGTACCTATTCGCTCTTGATGCCTGTATATCACTCTGAGTGGGCACAGATTCACTCTAACAGGTGTTAGGGAATGCTAGGGAAACCACCATATGAATCAAGTTTATTAGAAGACAGCATGTCACATGAGAATGTTAAGGAGAGTACATATAGGGCTGCCACACAGGCGGAGCAGAGGAGAAACATGGAAATTAGGAATGGGAAAGATCTGTTGTCTTCTTTAACATTGTATGTCATGTTTTCTCCAGTCTCATTTTAACTACTGCATACAAAGGCACTTCCACTTTGCAAGACAATTTCAGAATCTAATTCGTCTTAATATCTTCATTTCCTTTCCTAATTTAGAGTGATTGTTTTTCCCTTTACTTTCGAAGTATCACTATCAAGAAATTTGATTAATATACTACAGCAGGCACTTAGGATTGAGGTCATCAGAAACTGTATGTGGGCTTTCTAAGACATGGAAGTCTTAAATTATTTATATTAGAGTAGGAGCTAGAAGCCCCTGGGATTGTGCTGGGTGCTGTACACACAAAGCGTAAGAGAGAGTCCCTGCCCCAAAGGGCTTACCATTTAAATAGATAAGAGAGAAAGGAAATATTATTATCCCCATTTCACTGATGGGGAATTGAGACATACAGAGAGTATGCAACTTGCCCAAGGTCATGCAGGAATTGAATCTAGGGCTCCCAATCCAGTGCCATTACCATAAGACCATCCTTCAAGTCAAAAATTTTATTTTGGCAGCTATTTGAGTTAATTGAGCCCATCCAGTGAAACTTTCACCCCTAGCTAAACTACTGCTCCTAGCCATACCCTCTTCTACCAAGCCAACCAACTCCTTTCCATTTCCGCATTCATACACTTCAAGTATTGTCTCCCTCAACCTCTTAGCTGTCACTTAGCTGAGCTACTCTATTAAACTCTCTTAATTGTTCAGTATAATCCATCCCCTCCCCAATAATTTCTGTTGTTCTTTGCTGAACTTCTAATTAGCCTGCATCCTTCTGGTAATGAGGTATCCAGAGCTGAAAGCAACATTGTCTGTTCCTCTCTGCTTTCGTGTTACTACTTTGAACAGGTTTTTATCTCTAAGTCAAGACTGATATTCTACTGGGAAAGAAGAATTTCACCCAAAGGGCATCTCTCCATTGGAGCTACCTGTGGATCTCACCAAAACACTCTTGCAGTACATGTATGATCCTACTGCGTAACACAACTACATTCTGAGACAAAGTCTACAGGCTGCTACGCTACAGAAGCCCAGTGGCGAGTGAGTAGAACTCGAAGTATAGTCACATAATCCTCTGTTATTAAATAGCTTGTTTAATACTTCAAAAATGACAGGAGAAACAGTCTATCAATAATCTGTGATTAGCATAAACACCCTTTATAAATTGTTTCCTTTTTATTGACTCTAAGACCAATGTAACCATGAATGCCGCACGTTAATACATTTTATACCTGCTAATGGTTTGATGGCCTCATATATCCAGAATCACTGAGAATAATCATTATATTGCAAGGAGTGGAAAATATGTTTTATCACTTGAAAATGGAATTCCTGCTTGAAAGGTAAAAGCAGAGGTAGATCATCGATTTGAAAGGTCAGGGTTAAAAAGCTCATTAACGACTGGGTTAAGCTCTAGTAAAATTCTTTGTTTTACTCAGCTGTATGAAGCATTTAGCTAAGTGAGACTCTTCATTAGGACATTAGTGCTTTTATCCTCACTGTTTAAGGTAAAAATAAGTAATTTCCAGCTGGTGTTCAGGAAAGCGTATTGCAAATAGCAGGTATTATTCAAAATAACAATGACTGAAAAAGTATCCATGGGAAGATATATAAAATGAACAGTGCTGAGTAAAAGAGCAAGCGGGCATGCATAGTGTGGGTCATTTCTACCAGTCAAATGCCCTTTGATTATAGGGATATTGCTAATTTCAGTCTCAAAGTTACTTACATCCCACACACATTTATTGTTTCCTGGCTTTTATAGTTGACTAGATTCTGCTGGGTTTTAAGGTTTCTGTGTAAAATGTGTATGTGTTCCTCACTTTAAATCTTTGTCACACCTCTGGGCCAATCCAGAGATACCATATATCTGAGATACTCATATGTCCAACCCCTCATTACCATAGTATTTGATCACCGCCTAATCACTCATGTATCTATCCTCACAATGCCCCTAGCCTACTATCCCCATTTCACAGATGGGGAACTGAGGAACAGAGAGGCTAAGTGATTTGCCCAATGTCACATAAACAGTCTGTAGTGGGGCAGGGACTCGTATCCGTTTGTGTCAAAACACAGGCCAGTCACATTTGCAGATCTAGTAAAAGGAATGGTCCCATGGAGTGCTTAGTAGAAGTGTAAACTTTCTCAAGGTATTAGAAATGTTTTCATGAATTAAGCATGACAGAATTTACTTTATCCCAGAGACAATCCAAGCTATGAGGCTAGTGATGTTAAATCCAGAAGGAAATCTTCTCAGGGTCAAGGAAGAAAGAAGCAGACCACCAGGGGGTCAGAGAGAGAAATCAGAAGAGGAGGCCTGGTAGTTTGTAACCACCAGAGGCAAGGGGTCACAACAGCATTCTTCTCAGCAGGAGATAGATGAGGATAGGCAGGCTGCGGCCACCAGAGAGAAGATGACCAGGAGGAATTCCACACAGCTAGAAGTCTCCAATCAATACGAGGTCCTCAGTGTGGAAACTGTGGAAGATACCTCTCAAGATCTGACTAGTCCAAGGAAACAGAGAGAGGTATGGGACATGCTTGTGGATGGCAGCTCAGCCCAACCTGTAAGAAAATCAAGCTTGTCCACAAGAGTTATCCAACTGTCTAAGGAAATGACAATCCTCATTGTGGATTCAATACTCAGAAGAACTGAAAGAACATTTTACATGGGACAGGCAGACAACAGGATGGTGTGCTGCCTTCCTGGAGGCAAGACACAAGTTCTCAATGTATATGACTGGATAGGCTTTTGAAGTCAAATGGGCCAATTTCTCAAAGCTGAAAACAGTTATGAACCAAATCAGTTGGGAGGAAGAATTTAAATTGGAAAAATGTGAATCACAGATGCCGCAAAAGCCACAGTCCCACAACTAGGAAGAATGCCTCATTGGTTAAAAAAAAAAAAAGACCTTGCTTAGAGGGGAAGGAAAGGCAACTATAAATAATTTTAAAAAATAAATAAAACAAGTGGATGAAAGGGCAAGTTGGTAGTAATGAATATAAATCAGAAGCTAGGTATTGTAGAAAATTGATAAGGGAAGCAAAGGGACACAAAGAAAAATAATGGCCAGCAGAGTTAAGGGCAATAAAGAGTCTTTTAAGTATACTAGGAACAAAAAGAATTGTATCAATGCTATTGGTCCATTACTAGATGAAAATGGTAGAATTATCACTAATAATGCGGGAAAGGTAGAAGTGTTCAATAAATATTTCTGTTCTGTATTTGGGGAAAAAAACAGATGACATAGTCATACTATATGCTAACACTCTTTACATTCCACTAGTACCTCAGGAGGATGTTAAGTATCAGCTACTATAGTTACACATTTTAAAGTCAGCAGGGCTGGGTAACGTGCATCCAAAAGTTTTAAAAGATCTGTCTGAGGAAACTGCTGGACCATTAACATTGTTTTTCAAGAAGTTTTGAAACACTGGAGAAATTCTAGAAGACAGGAAGAAAGCTAATGTTAAATATTGATATAAAATGGGTAAAGGGGATGACCACGGTAATTATAGGTCTGTCAGTCTGACATTGATCCTGGGTAAGATAATGTAGCAGCTAATACAGGACTCGATTAATAAGAATGAAATATAATTAATGCCACTCAACATGGGTTTATGGAAAATAGATCCCATCAGACTAACTTGATGTTTTTTAAAACGAGATTACAAGTTTGGTTAACAAAGATAATAGTGTGGATGTAATATACTTAGACTTTTACTTGATACCACATGACATTTTGATTAAAAAACTAGAAAAATATAAAATTAACATGGTACAAATTAAATGGGCTAAAAGCTGGCTAACTGATAGGTTTCAAAATATAATTGTAAGTGGGGGGATCATCATTGAATGAGTATGTTTCTAATGGTGTCCCACAGGGATCAGTTGTTGACCCTACAGTATTTAATATTTTTAGTAATGACCTGGAAAAAAACATAAAATCATCACCGATAAAGTTTGCAGCTGACCAAAAATTGGAGGAGTGGTAAAAAATGAAGACAACAGGTCTCTGATACAATGTAAGGTGGGCACAAGCAAACAATATTCATTTTAATATGAATAGATTTAAATGTATACATCTAGGCATAAAGAATGCAGGCCATACTTACACCATAGGGGACTTGTATCCAGGTAAGATTTACTCTGATAAAGATTTTGGGGTTGTGTTGGATAATCAGCTGAACAGGAGCACCCAGTGTGATGCTGTGGCCAAAAGGGTACTGTGATCTTTGAATGCAGAAATAGGGGACTCTTGAGTAGGAGTAAAGAGGTTATTTTACCCCTGTCTTTTCACTACTGTGACTGCTGCTGGAATATTGTCTCCAGTTCTGGTGTCCACAATTCTAGAAGAATGCGGATGAACTGGAGATGGTTCAGAGAAGAGCCATGAGAATGATTAAAAGATTAGAAATCATTCCTTATAGTGATAGACTCAAGGAGCACAATCTATTTAGCTTAATAAAGAGAAGGTTAAGGGATGACTTGATTACAATCTATGAATACCTATATGGAGAACAAATATTTAATAGTGAGCTCTTCAATCTAGCAGAGAAAGGCATAACAAAACCCAGTGGCTGGAAGTTGAGGCTAGACAAATTCAGACTGGAAATAAGTAAATTTTTTAACAGTGAGAATAATTAACTATTAGATCAACTTACCAAGGATTGTGGTGGATTCTCCATTACTGACACTTTTAAAATCAAAATTGGGTGTTTCTAAACGATCTGCTTTAGGAATTACTTTGGGGGAGTTCTCTGGCCCGTGTATTCAGACTAGATGATCACAATGGTCTCTGCTGGCCTTGGAATCTATCAGTCTATGGATGTATTTTATCAATGAGAGCTGAAGGCCAAGACTGATCTTTTCCCCTATGCTCTCCAGAGCAAACACCTTGTTAAAAAACTAACAAAATGAAACAATTTAGCATGAGAGTTTAAAAAAACATGGTGACCCAGCAAGATGTTGATTTGATCTTGACAGCTTGCCATAAGGAAACCTTTTTTTTTCTTCTGATGGTTGTTTCATTCTTAGCTATTTTCTCTGTGTTCAACTCATTCTGAGTACTGTACATCTGCTTCACAAATTAACATGCAGAGCTAGTAAATCAAAATTGAAATCAATGGAGCTATGCTGATTTACCCCAGATATGGATCTGGCCAACTCCCTCCTTCCTCTGTGATATCTACTGCTGTAGATGCTGTGGCCTTCTTAACATTTTTAATTGAAAGACTTAAATAAAGTTAGGGCTTCTTATGGAACAGGCTTTACTAGATGTTCATGTCAGTAGAATTGCAGACTTTAAAGTGTGTTGCTGGGGAAAAAACCTCTGGATTGTGTCTGGCTGGAAAGAAGTGATATGAGGACAATTCAGTTCCTGTGCTGTTTACTGTTATGTTGCTTTTGTGCAAGCCGCCAAAGAGAGCTTGGAAATGATATGGGCAAACAGAAATGAGAGGATCAACCATCTAAATTTAGTATCGAAACAAACAAAGCAGACATTGTAATCTCCTGCTATAAAGCAACTGTTAGTAAAATCTTCCACGGTTGCTCACAGCGGATAACAAGACAATGTCCATAATAACGTCAGATAATTTTAGATAGCCTAATTTTACTCTATTATTTTAATGGAGTAAAGTATCCCTCTTTTGTTAATAAAATGTACTGTTGGAGAAGATGGCTCTATAGAAATAAGTGGAATGTAGATCTCCAGTCTTATTGGTTTTCTGTGTGATAGCAAAGTCAGTGCTAGTGAATTGATCTCAGGTAGGACTCCTCTTACGTAGGAGTTGATTTGCTCAGTGCACAGAACTCCTTCTGAAATCAGTGGGTCTACAGTGACAATAAGCACGTCTTTCCATAGTGGCGCTGTTTTCCTTACTTAGAAAAATCCAACCAATGGTGAAAAACCCTTATTTACCTGTGGGGTAAGTCTATACTGTGAGAAAAAGCCAGCGGCACTGAGTCTCAGAGGCCAGGTCAGCTGACTTGGGCTCATGGAGTCAGGCTGTGGGGCTATAAAATTGCAGTTAGACATTCGAGCTTGGGTTGGAACCCAGGCTCTGAAAGACCCCACAAAGGGTCAGCTGACCAGGGCCATCCACGACCATGCAGTGGGTCTTTTATTGTAGTATCGACTTGCCCTAAGTGTCTTAGCTCATCCCTGTTCACATCAGATATTACGTGTTCTGGTTTCTGACGATCTAGTGAAGAAAATTCAGAAGGGGTTATCAACAGTGCTCAGCCTTGACCTCACTCTGCTCCCACTGAAGTCAAAGGTAGCAGAGTATTTTTTGAAAAACCCACTCTGCGCACACTAGTAACTTGGGCTTCCAGTGAAGAAAGCTTCAGCACTTGTGGTGGAGAGAGGCAAAAGGTGGTCCTGAGCGGCCTTCTCCTCTGTCTGTCCCTTAGTGGGGCTGGAGAATCAGGCTGCCTCCTCTCAGTTCTCTGTTCCATTGCTGTGAAAGCCCCCGCTCCCACCCGCAGGCCCTGCTCCTCTGTGGATGGGGTCAAATGAATAAAAACTGCTCATAAAGACACAAGATATAAATTCCTGCTCCAGTCAAATAAAGTCCTGTTCCAGCTCCTCTCATGGAAGGGGTGAATTTTCCGTGTGGTTCATTAACATGCCTGTGAGGCCAAGGCAAACAGGTTCTTGGAATCAAGGAATGTAGTTTTGTAAGTGGTAATAGATTGGTAATAGGCAGCCATGTTGGCGCCTCCACAGGGAGGCCAAAGAGGAACAGACCTACAGACTGAATTTGCCTGCCACTCCCCAGAAGTGGTCGCTCCAGTTCAAGGCTGAGGTACTTTGTCAGGGCAGGGTGGGAGAAGCTTCTGCAGCTAGCAACAGCCCATGTTGTATCCGTTCCGTGGATAAACAGTTTTCTGTCTCTGGAGTGTTACATCTGACAGCTTTCACAAACTCTAATGCGTTGTAGGGCGGAAAATAAACAGACGCCCTCTCTGATGAAATACGAAGGGTCTGATTACACACTCTGGGCACTTTATTGTGAGGTGAACGCTTCTTTTTCTTCTTCTTTTTTTTTTTTTTTGCATTTCTCTGTGTGCTGTTTTTAGGGTTTGATCTGAAGCCCTTTGAAGTCAATGGAAAGACTCCATCTCCCTCTAGTTTGGATCAGGTCCTTCTGTTTGCCCATAGTATCCTCCACCAGATGCCAGCATAAAATGTTATTGGGACCAGATAGTTCTGAAAAGCTCCATCAAGAAAGCCTTTTTTTTTTTAAGTCAAGAACATTAACAATACAAAATATAATGCCAATAGCATGTGCTTGGTGAACTCTTAATTGTTCTGGGATAGTCAATTGCTTTCATATTGAGCATCCATACCCACCCAACTATCAGGACAATTTCAATATTTTATAGTGAAATAAAATCCCAGATTAAAGCCGATGATTCTAACATTTCATTATCAGCAATTGCTCTGATTTGCTGAGCACTGGCTGGCGTACGTAAACATATAAACAGCAAAAATGCCCAGGCATCAAAATCATTCCCTCTGAGCTTTTTCATTCAGGGTTACAGTGTTGTTATGAATTGTATGGATCCAGACAGAGTCTTTAAAGGCAGTGAATTCAATGTACTTTTACTTTCCGGATAAAGAAAAGTGTTTGGGTAAAGTGCAGAATGGGAGGGAAGAATGTAGGGGCTTTCTTAACTGTCCTGCCAATAGCTTTCAGTTCACAGGCCTGGAATCTCTCTGGTCTGAATTATACCAGTGAAAATTCAGTATCCAACTATTGATATCAGTGGAATTACTTTAGGCTTCCACTGATGTGGCTGGGATCAGAATCTAGCCTGCCATGTTTAATGCTTTTAAACAAAAGACTCAGAAGTTAGTAGGAATTAGGAGATGTGAGTTCTATTTCTGTTTGTGCATCTGACATTCAAGATGGCTTGGGCCACTATTTTCAAGTGATTATTGACTTTGGTTGCCTCTATTTTTGGGAGCCCAACTTGAGACCGTTTAAATAGGTCTGACTTGTGGGTGCTCAGCAATTCTCAGCACCTCAGTTTGCTCATGTGTGCAAAGTGGATAATGCCTGCTGCACAGGGATGCACAGCATCTTAATGAAATGTTTGCAAAGAGCTCTGAGATTCTTGGATAGAACATGCTGGTTAATTGCGAAGTATTATTATTTTTAATAATACAGAAGATTGCTGTTGAGTATTGCCACTAATAGTGTTTTTGTAAACTGAGCTGACAAAGAAGGATCAATGATTCATGTTATGTTAATCCTTCCCAGGAAATCTATTCTGAGTTATATAATCAGTATACTCTTACAGCAACTGATTGGTGTTTTCTGTTTACAAAGTGATGGAAGGGCAGACGAAGTGACCCAGACCCTCAAACGAGCTATCCTTACTGAACAAGTCAGCTCAGCACTTAGTATTTGGAAGAATTAAAAAAATCAAAATTATAGCAAGCATTTTTCCATTGTTAAGATGTGCTGGCCGCATCAGAGATGTTGCCCCAGGTACTTCATTTTTCAGACATTGTCAAACAAACAGAATTCTACTCTAAAAATAATTATGAACAAATCTATAAATGTATTTAGCTTTGGCAGAATTGGAATGAACAGACTTTTGTTTTTAATGTAACTTCCATGGTTTTGAATGTGTTTTTTCACGCTGTTTAGTGCCGTATTGGAAAATGTTTTAAGGACTTTGGGGAGACAAGACTCCATTTCATGTCTTTATAGGCAGCACACTGAGGGCAAAATACATGTGCACAGCATGGCTCTTGAAGATGATATTTTGCTCTCCCTAGGCATGCAGATCTATCAGTAACACCAGTAAGAGAGATTAGCATCAAGGGAGAACACAATCTCTACATCATAACCCAGTGCCTGGATCTAGAGAAGAATTTTGCCCTTCATTATGTGTATTACAGTCATACCTAATGGCCCTCATCAGCATCAGGGCCCTATTGGGCCAAGTTTACCGGTTCTTTGTGTGGTGCAAGGGGTGCAAAACACCCAGGGTGTACCAGTGAATCTGGCTCATTGACCTAATGCAAGGAGAAATGGAAAGAAAAATTAAGCTGTATTAGTAGGACCATTGCCAGCAGGTCAAGAGAAGTGATTATTCCCCTCTATTCGGCACTGGTGAGGCAACATCCGGAGTACTGCGTCCAGTTTTGGTCCCCCCACTACAGAAGGGATGTGGACAAATTGGAGAGAGTCCAGCGGAAGGCAATGAAAATGAGTAGGGGCTGGGGCACATGACTTATGAGGAGAGGCTGAGGGAACTGGGCTTATTTAGTCTGCAGAAGGGAAGAGTGAGCGGGGATTTGATAGCTGCTTTCAACTACCTGAAGAGGGGTTCCAAAGAGAATGGAGCTAGGCTGTTCTCAGTGGTGGCAGATGAGAGAACAAGAGGCAATGGTCTCAAGTTGCAGTGCGAGAGGTCTAGGTTGGATATTAGGAAACACTATTTCATTAGGAGGGTTCTGAAGCACTGGAATGGGTTACCCAGGGAGATGGTGGAATCTCCATCTTCAGAGGTTTTTAAGGCCTGGCTGGGATGATTTAGTTGGGGTTGGTCCTGCTTTGAGCAGGGGACTGGACTAGATGACCTCCTGAGGTCTCTTCCAACCCTAATATTCTAATATTCTATGACTCTATGTTCAGAAAGCTTATGGACAGGAGCAAAGTGATCCTTCTGAAAATCTGCAGGTCTGAAAGCAATCAGGAAAAAATATTCTGGAGCTAGACACAATCAGTAAATGAACACTGGGGATTGGGCTTATTGAGAGAGATTATTATGTGTATCACAAGAGAGTAAAGTCCAAGTAGAAAAGATAGAAGAAGGGGAGAGGGGAGGGAAAGAGAAACTGAGGCACAGACAGGTGAAGTGACTTGGCCAGAAAGCTGCTCAATGGCAAGGTTGGAACACAGACCAGCAATGAAATCCTTGCCCATTTGAAATAAATAGCAAAATTCCTATTGCTTGTAATGGAGTCATGATTATACCTGGCATTACTATTTTGTACTGATTCATTACTGTGTTACTCCATTCTCATGGCAACGTTAACTCAGTTGAAACCAGTAGTTACGCTGACATAAAATTAGGGTAATGGTGTGGTGAATCAGGCCTTATAGGTACAGACCAAGTTGTCAGACGCTATAATTTATGTTATTTAAACAAAAATATAGAATTAAAATACACACGAAACAAGGAAAGAATGTGACATTGGAACTTATCCAGTTAAAGACTGAAAAATCTCAGCCATTCTCATCTGGTCATTGAGACCTTCCTGAGACAGCTTTTAACAAATGAAGTTAAAGTTTTCCTTTTTTCATTCTACTTGTTGCCTAATAGACGTTGCAGTGTTATGCTCAATAACAATCACACAACATTATCATTAAGTATGTGGATGGTGATAGTGCCTACGAGCTCCGGTCATGAACCAGGGCCCATTATGGGGCTAGGAGGTGTATAAATGTAACTCACACAGCGTCTGGGTGTGGTGTTCTGTCCTATCTGAGGGAGGGAGAGGGAGAGGGAGAGAGTGCGCGTTGCTCTACAGCATTAGCTAAGAGCTGGTTGGCTTTTAGCTCATGCAATAGAGGCTCATGCACTAAGCTTCAAAGGTCCCAGGTTCTAGCCCGCTGACGACCGAGGTCTGTTGGTGTTACATAAACACCGAACAAAAAGATGGTCCCTTCCCTGCAGAGCTTACAATCTAAGTAATAATAAGCTCACAACACAAATACTGTTTGCCATTGCTTGCCTGAGTGATATGAACTATAAGTGAGTTAAAAGGCCTAGGTTGGTGGCTGTGTATACATGAGTTGGCTGAAGTCTTCAGTTGCTGAATTCTGGAAATGTTGCTGTAATAAAGTGTTCAGTGTATGGGAGGAGTAACCCCACTTCCTCAGCACTCTGTAGATTTTCTAAATTTTCCTCAATTAAGTTTTAAACATGCTCTATACCAGAGTTTATTCTGCATTACACATCATTTGTACAATATATTGTATCCACCAGATACCACTTGGCTGAATTTTTCACAAATTCACAAGCTCTACAAACATGAGGCCCAGCTCTCACGCCAGGGCACGTGCCCATGTGTACATATCTGTTTGAGAATTTAGATTGTAAAACCCTTGAGTCCTATTCTTACCAGGGCTCCAAAGATACAACCATTCAAAGGGGGAAACAATGGGAAAGGGCATTAGACACAAAACAATGACTTTCTTGTAAAACTGTTCTTTTAGAAGCCCAGTCAGAGCCTCAGAAACATAAATCCTTGATCACCCGATATTAGACAGCCATCATGAAGATGGAGTCACTCGTATAATTGTAAATTGCTGACAAGAAGCTGGGCGCTCATGGGAGGATTTAAAAAAAATATTGCAATATATGTTTATAGGCATAAAAAGGAATTTTATTTTAAAAAATCAGTATTTATCAACAGACTTGGATATAACTCGGAATGCACGACATGGATGCTTCAGCAGTGGAGACAGCATTGTAATGAAAAAAGCATATCCGTCATCAACAATACAATACTTATTTTGACCTAAGGTCAGGTTTGTACAGTTACACCAGATGTTAGATTTCAGCTGTTCTTTGAAATGAAGAAACACAATGGTTACTCTCTCTGCAGTGTGGTGGATTTCATTAAACAACAGGTTTATCTTTCAGCCTCAAAATGTAGAGCAAGATTAGAATATTCTAACATTTAAGTTGCAGAAAGATTCAGTGACCATAATGTAAAGTAAAGCACTGAAAAACGTGTACATTAGACACTGCTGACCTTTAGCAAAATCGAGAGATGGGCAAACTTAAGTGCCCAAATCTACCTTTGTTAGAGATACGGTTGCCAACTTTCTGCTCACACAGAACTAAACACCCATGCCCCGCCCCTTCTCTAAGGCCCCGCCCCTGCTCACTCCACACACCCTCTATCACTCTCTCTCCCCACCCTCACTCACTTGCTCATTTTCACCAGGCTGGCTCTGGGAGTTGGGATAGAGGACGGGGAGATGGCTCCAGCTGGGGCTGTGGGCTCTGGGGTGGGATGTGAGAGGGGGTGAGGGCTCCATCTTGGAGTGCGGGCTCTGGGGAGGGGCCAGAGATGAGGGGTTCAGGGTCCGGAAAGGGGCTCTGGGCTGGGGCAGGGGGTTGGGATGCGGGGTGAGGGCTCCGGCTCAGGGTGCAGACTCTGGGGTGGGGCTGGGGCTGAGGAGTTTGGGGTGGAAGAGGGTGCTCCGGGCTGAGACAGAAGGGTTCGGAGGGTGGGAGAGGGATTGGGGTGGGCTCTGAGGTGGGGAATGTTTTTTCTGTCATGGGCCATTGACCCACAGAAAATAAAAATCAATCAGGGGGCTACTCACCCACCCGGGGGGGGGGGAGAAGGAAGGCTCAGGGCTTCCCCCTGCAGCGGGGTGAGCTGGTGCTTGTGGCTCCCACCCAGTGTGGGAGCCAGAAGGGGGACATACCGGGTGCTTCTCGGGAGCCACGTGGCGCGAAGGCTAGTAGGGAGCCTGTACGGCTCCCCCAACCAGACAGCCAACGGCCCGGTCAGTGGTGCTGACCGAAGCCACCAGGATCCGTTTTTGACTGGATGTTCTGGTCCTAAACTGGACACCTGGTCACCCTAGTTAGAGAACTGATCTACCCATTTCTAAAGCTACCACTGCTACTTTGGTCCCTAAGTGCCCACTACACTAGAGGTGGCATAATTACATTCAACGGGATCTCATCTCTCGCCATGTTTCACGGTTTTTTTTTTCCTTTTCCTTCTCATGGAATTCCATGGGAGGAGACACCCTACTGAATTTGGGTGGCTATCTTCAATTCTTCCTCTTGGAGGATTGATTTGTCATGGCCCTTACTTGGCTGAAGGGGGCAGTAAGGACTTCTTTACTCCTGGGTTCGGATTGCCACTCCAACTGCGAGAGAGGGGGAGAGAACTGAAGGCTACTTGCCCAATAGAAGAGGGGCAAGGGGGAAGAAGTGGGAGGAGTCCTGGCTCCAGGCTTTCTTGTCACTGGCCAGAGTATTTGGTCTCAAGACTACCCCTGGGGTGGTGCAGCTATCCACTGCCCTTTACCTAGGACAGATGGTATAGTAACAATCTAGCCCTGAGCAATCAGAGGATGGTGGTGTAGCCCTTCTTGTTTGATTACTCTCTGCTTCATGCGTCCTACGATGCTGTCCCCTGTGTCTGCAATACCCCACTTGTCCTGGGTCACCAGACACTCTCTCTCCTCTCTTTCAAATTCCTCCAAACCCTTCATCCCACAACCCCTTCTCCCTTATGTTCACCATTACTAACTACTGCACCCTCACTCTGCTGAATTGTTGTCTTGTGTCTTGTCTTACCTTTTCTTATTTCAACTCCTTGGAGCTGGCACTGTATATTCTTAAAACATTCATGACACGCTAAAAATACTCTTATGAATTGTCACTAACCATTAATAGCTAAATTGTAAAACCAAATACAAGAGACAGAAGGCAGGCCTATTGTTGAACAATAAGCAGATCTCCTCATAATTGCATTTCTCCTCACTAGCCTCTTGTTTTTCATAAACAGGGGTACAGTTTGTAAAAGGCAGGTAAGCCGGGGAGCAGTACATATATCCTGAATGATTTCATTAAATATTAAAGCACTATAAAATTGTATACATTTCATTAATTTACCATTCACAGCTTTGCAAATATTCTAGATGCTAATCTCCTAGATTTAATTAGATTGAAAGTCTCTTGCTAATGCTACCATCACTTTAATATAAAAAAATGTTCCTTTTAGGCTTTATAAACTAGAGAACAAGAATTCCCATTGTAGGTCAACAGGCATCCACCAAAACAATAAATTGTGAGTCAGCTAAAGTTTCTGCACATATAACATAACTGACATGCAACTTCAAAAGCAAGGAAAAGACAAGCTAGTACATACTTTCTCCTCCATTACCCATAGACACGCTTCATAACTAACAAGGCCATCATGCAGATAGCTTGCCTCAACTTTAACTTTAACTCTGTCCTGGTCAGGGCAATAGCCTATTACTAGGGTGACATGAGTTCAATTTCCAGCTCCCGCACAGACTCCTTGTGTTACCTTGGGTAAGTCACTTAGCTGCTTTGCGCCTCAGTTGCCCATCTGTAAAGTGGGGCTAATAGCACTTCCTACCTCATGGTGGTGTTGTGAGGATGAGTATTGAGGATTGTCAGGCACTCAGATACAGGGGTGGCTCTAGACATTTCGCCGCCCCAAGCACAGCGGCATGCCGTGGGGACCAGTGGACCCTCCGCAGGCACGCCTGCGGGAGGTCCACCGGAGCCGCGGGACCAGCGGACCCTCCACAGGCACGCCTGCGGGAGGTCCACCGGAGCCGCCTGCCCGCCCTCCCAGCGACCGGCAGAGCACCCTCCGTGGCATGCCGCCCCAAGCATGTACTTGGCGTGCTGGGGCCTGGAGCCGGCCCTGCTCAGATACTACAGTAATGGGTGTCTGATGGGTCTTTACAGTATCTAGTGGGCATGTCACTACCCTGCTCCCCTAATTCCCATCACCTCCATATTAAACAGACCAGACTATCTCCCCAACCCAGCCCCTCTCCCTTCTGAACTGTCCTGGGAAGCCCCCACTCACTCAGATTGAGGAAAGAGGAGGTGGGAGGCTGGCATCCTTACTGGGGGGCAGAATTAAGGTGATTGTTTTAGATCAAAACTCTGCAAAAAACAATAGCTCCTGTCAATGAAGAGCAGCTCAGCTGGTTGGGCACTGTCAGTTATTCTAGAGCCACAGAGCTCACACATGACCAGGAATGACCATTGGGGAAGGCGGAGAGAGCCTGGGGAGGTAGTGTGGTGGGAGGGTTTTACAAGGAGGAGACTTAATTCCTGCCAGCCATGGCACGGGAGGAGCTCAGAGGAGAAGAATTTAGGGGCAGGGAGGAGGGCTTTTTTGTTGGAATTGGAACCCAGTGCATGGTCCCTGAAAACATTCATTATGCTAATTGGAAGTCAGGCTGTAACCCACGATCTCAGACAATCCAGTATCCTCATGTCCTGTCTGGCCTAATCTAGTTAACCTTTCACTGGGGTGGACGATGAACTGTTCACCGAAGAGACGAACCGGACTGAAAAATTCACCCCATATTCCAGTCAGATCCTTTAAAAAGTGGCAGTGGGGCCAACAGTTGATGTCTTCTTGGCTGTGAAATGAAATGCAGACTAGGGCTCATCAGGCTGATGACTTCTCTCCACCTAAATGGGAGAGCAAGGCGTTCAGCAACTGTCCTTGGGGAAAGCAGAAGGTGGGGGGCAAGCAGGTGGGCTGGATGGCTGTAGATTTGGAGGGGCTATGCTCTCAAATTCGGGTTAAAATGTTTTCTTCCCTCCATCCCCCAACTCTGTGGAGGTGGGATCTCATAGAACTGGAAGGGACCTCGAGAGGTCATCTAGTCCAGTCCCCTGCACTCATGGCAGGACTAAGTATTATCTAGACCATTCCTGACAGGTGGTTGTGTAACCTCTTCTTAAAAATCTCCACAAATCTCAGCAACATTTAATCTGAAAGCAAGATGCATGGTGCTAGGCAGCAGGCTGGCTAGATCAGTGGTTCTCAAACTTTTGTACTGGTGACCCTTTCACATCGCAAGCCTCTGAGTGAGACACCCCCCGCTTATAAGTTAAAAACCACTTTTTTATACATTTAACACCATTATAAATGCTGGGGGCGAAGCGGGGTTTGGGGTGGAGGCTGGCAGCTTGCGACCCCCCCGCCATGTAATAACCTCACGACCCCCTGAGGGGTCCTGACCCTCAGTTTGAGAACCCCTGGGCTAGATTGTGCGTGGAGGATGCAGTCTTAATTCACCACTGAATGCTTTGTTATTGGGGACTGCACTGATTTCTTTTCAATCCGCAATTGTTTGATGCCTCTCGTCTCAAGCTATTATCCCTGGCCAGGAGATGAATTTTTAGATTTCTGACCAGGCTCCAATCTTCTTTCCCTTATCAAATATAACAGAAAATGCTTTAGTTATAAAATTACAAGCTCACCTCCTGGATAAATGTCAATCTATTTTTAAATGTAGGATCAGCACTGAAACTGCCTGTAACAATGTATCACTTCAAGCCAACCTGTTGCCCCTTCATTGCTTATTTCACTTGACTCCAACAGCCTGTGTTTGATACTGCGGACCACAGGATGCTCAGACATTTCCTTGAACGTCTTCCCTGTTCTCTCTGGATTGGCTTTCATTATGTTAAAAGGTCTGGTCCTGAAAGATGTCCATCACATTTGGAGATGTGCTAAGGGCTCTTAATGCTCAAAGTGAGCACCTAGGAGGATCAAGTCTGATCTGAGTGTCACTGCTTCACTACTTCTGCGTTCATTGTTCTGGTGCTACTTTAGTTCACTTTGGATGGTCTTCAGTACCAGGTCCTATAATCTTTAGGCTTCTACTTATGCACATTATTAATTCTGACAGAAGCTTAGAATTACATTGAAGACTGCCCATTTCGCTAATGTTTGCTCTGTAGCTGCAGCCAGAGGGGCCGACTCTGTGGGTGCTCTGGTGCTGGAGCACCCATGGAAAAAAATAATGGGTGCTCAGCACCCACTGGCAGCCCACCCCGAGTAACCTCCTCGCTCTCTCCTTCCCAGTGCCTCCTGCCCGCCACTAATCAGCTGTTCAGCCATGGGCAGAAGGTGCTGGGGGGGGGCAGGAAGAGACAGAGCAAGGGCGGGTGCTCAAGAAGGGGTGGAATGGGGTGGGGCGGGGTCGGAGCAGGGGCTGGAAGAGATGGGGCAGGCGTGGGGTGGGGCAGAGTGGGGGTTAAGCACCACCGGGGAATTCAGAAAGTTGGTGCTTGTGGTTGCAGCGGTGTTGGTCCCCGGATATTAGAGAGACAAAGTAGGTGAGATAATATCTTCTATTGGGCCAACTTTTGTTGGTGAAAGAGACAAGTTTTTGAGCTACACAGAGCTCTTCTTCCGGTCTGAGAAAGGTACTCAGAGTCTCACAGCTAAATACAAGATGGAACAGCTTTTTAAGCTTGTTCCAAGAGACTATTGACGGTGAAGTGGGCAATTAACTCCTCTGCAGCCCTAGGACAAAGGAGTGTTAGTGGGGGGGTTAAAGATTGTTGTGAGCCATAAATCCAGTGTCTTTAGAGAGTGCATAGTTTTTATTGTCTAGCAAAGTTATGAATGTAAGTTCTCAGGCTTGTATTTTGAAGGTGTACAGGTTTCCTGGGAGGAGGAGGAGGAGGACTGAGAGCTCGGATATGGAGTGATCATTTTATGAAAAGTTTCCTCCCAGGCATGATAGGGTGTTTTTATCTTTTATCATTTTTCTGTGTGAGTTCATTCGAGGGTGTAGTGATTATCTGGTTTCACCCACATAATTGTTATTGGGGCATTTAGTTCACTGGATGAGGCATATCACACATTGTGATAGGCATGTGGAGGACCCCTGGATGTTGAAAGGTGTGTTGTGGGAGGCACTCGTCATCCATTGTGGGGAATATTATTCATTGTAGCAATGGAGCTATGTCTTCAGGTTTTGCATCTGTTGTTCTGGCAGGGACTGGTGCCATATCGGGTCTTTACCTGGCTGCCAATATATTTTCATATCACGTATACGTTTGAAGTATTTTGACCTGTATGACAATGTCTGTATCAGAGATCTTCTAATTAAGTACCTACCCATTTCTGGGTCTCTGTTCTGATTGTTTCTTGTTAGCCCCTAAACCAATTTTGAAATAATTTGGAAATAATGGGTTAATTTGTGCTCTCAGTTACCCCGTGCAACCCCCAGCAATATCAATCATGTCAATGAGAGCAAAATTTGGCCCTCTGCATTTAGTGGTGTGACACCCAGAATCTGAATTTATTTCCAAATGTTTCGTCTCTGTTTCTCTGATAGCAAAACATTTGGGGGATACGTTGATGAAAAGTCCTTACTAAGCATATGCAAGATGCACGCGTGCATGGAACATTAAGTACCAAGGGGTTAGTTTTTCTGTGTTGCAGGTAAGAGATCTACAGATCCATTTCTATTCTTAGACACCAATTTTAACAGGACATAATCAAGTTATGGGTTCTTTAGTTGATCGTCCATATTCCCCAGTTTGTAGGCTCCCATGGACTAAGTGGGCTAAACCCCAGAGCTGAAATTTAATTGATCAATAATTGTCACTTTAAGCAATTCCAGTCATATTAAAAGTAGATCTTTAAAAAGAATATTCACGAAAATTGTCTACTTAGGTATTCAGTGTTGAAGATACATTATTGTATCTCTTTGCCTCTGACATTCTTTCCAACAAAAGCCTCAACTTCATTTTTCCAGTTCCCTAATTTTAATTCAGAGCCACGTCTTTGTTTAAAGGTTTATGTAGATAAACCTCAATTTTGTCAATCTCAATTTTGTATAAGAAGTAGGATCAACTTCTAATTTCCAGTGTTAAATCTCAAGCTCTACTTTCTGCCACAGTAGTCTCAAAATGACTACACCAGGTTCCGTCCCATTCTGGGCTCAACGTTTAGAGTAACTGTAACTTCACTTATTAAGACCACTGGCATGGTCTGAAACCATCTGAAACACAATGAGCATTAAAATTTCAGGTTAACACAGAAAACAAGAGGAAGCAAATGACAATGGCATCTGAGAATGCCCAAAATATAAACCCATTTCTTTCCTATTGCCTAAGGACATGCACAGAAATACAAGTAATCCCTCATGATGGTCTGTATATGAGCAAGAGATGAGTCATTCTCATTGAAAGGGAAGCTACAGTGTCAGCTATACTATGGCAAGGTGGTGCTGCAGTGGGATGCTGCTATAACTACTTTGTGAGAGAGAATGCCATTGGCAGTTGTTTCCTGTACTCCTGGATTTATTGTATACATTGCTGATATGCCCATTACTAAAATATACAAGACCAGAACTGATTCTGGATATTCACACAGCAACAGTAGCCTAATGATGATTGTTGTTGCCAGGATGCTGGTGTTTTTCTTGTGACACTGGTTCTTGGGCAAGTGTTGATACGTAGGGCAGAGGTGCAGCTGGTGGATATAAAAGGGCACTTGGGTCCTGATGTCTACTCCTGCCTTTGCCACTGAGCCGCTGTTGGACCCTGAGTAAGTCACTCAAACCCTATGCCTCAGTTCACCAATCTGTAAAATGAGCCTAATAAGTCTTGCCATAATTCCCTCTCAGGGGTGCGCCGAGGTTTGAGTAATGTTTGTAATTTTTTCTGAGCTGTTATTTTTGTACAGAATATTACACAGGGTAGTCTTTTGCTTGGATTTCAGACATAGATGTGTGTATGGCTCCACAGTAATTATGTAGGTAATTAAGCTTCTCCTCTACAAACATTCCCTTAAGACATGTCGACTTTGGAAAAGTGACCAGAATAGCTATTGTAGAATAAGGCCTGGTCTACACTAGGCGTTTAAATCGGTTTTAGGAGCGTAAAACCGATTTAACGCCACAACCGTCCACACTAGGAGGCACCTTATATCAATTTTAATGGCTCTTTAAATCGGTTTCTGTACTCCTGCCCGACGAGAGGAGTAGCGCTAATATCGGTATTAACATATTGGAATAGGGTTAGTGTGGCCGCAATCGACGGTATTGGCCTCCGGGAGCTATCCCACAGTGCACCACTGACCGCTCTGGACAGCATTCTCAACTCGGATGCACTGGCCAGGTAGACAGGAAAAGCCCCGCGAACTTTTGAAATTCATTTCCTGCTTCGACAGCGTGGAGAGCTCATCATCACAGGTGACCACGCACAGCTCATCAGCACAGTTAACAATGCAGTCTCCTGAGAATCGAAAAAGAGCCCCAGCATGGACCGCTCGGGAGGTACTGGATCTGATCGCTATATGGGGAGAGGATTCAGTGCTAACAGAACTGCGTTCCAAAAGACGAAATGAAAAAGTATTTGAAAGAATTTCTAAGGCTATGACGGCTAAAGGCCACAGCAGGGACTCCGTGCAGTGCAGAGTGAAAGTTAAGGAGCTCAGACAAGCCTACCAGAAAACCAAAGAAGCAAACGGAAGGTCCGGGGCAGGTCGAAAAACATGCCGCTTCTATGCTGAGCTGCATGCAATTTTAGGGGGCTGCGCCACAAGTACCCCACCCCTGACCGTGGATTCCGAGGTGGGGGTTGTAATCTCTGCCATGTCTGAGGATTATGCAGACGGGGAAGATGAAGAGGAAGAAGAAGAGGAAGACCTCGCAGAGAGCACACAGCACTCCGTGACCCCCAGCAGCCAGGAGCTTTTTATCACCCTGACGGAATTACCCTGCTCCCAGCCCTCACAAGCAACTATTCCAGAGAATGACGCCCTGGAAGGAAGCTCTGGTGAGTGTACCTTTGCAAATAGCAAACAGTGTTTTTTAAGCAAGCCTTTTTTAATGATTGATTTGCCCTGAGGACTTGGGATGCATTCGCAGACAGTATAGTTACTTAGAAAAGTTTGTTAACATGTCCGGGGATTGAGAGGAAATCCTCCAGGGACATCTCGATGAAGCGCTCCTGTAGGTACTCCAGAAGCCTTTGCAGAAGGTTTCTGGGCAAGGCATCCTTGTTCCGCCCACCATGGTAGGACACTTTACCATGCCATGCATGTAGCAAGTAATCAGGTATCATTGCGTGGCAAAGCATAGCAGCGTATGGTCCCGGTGACTGCTGGCATTCAAGAAGCATCCGCTCTTTATCTTGTTCTGTTATCCTCAGCAAAGTGATATCGTTCAGGATAACCTGGTTAAAAATCAGGAATTTAAGTAAGGGGGGTGGCCATTTTTCTACTGGGTTCGTGGAATGCAGCAGCTTAAAAAAAACACTTTCCTGCACGTAGCGAAGCGGGGGGAGGGGAGGAGTGAAATGCCGATGATCTTTTCTGTGTGGTCACCGGCGAGGCGATCTTCCCCAAGCTACCGGACAAGCAGTGGGTGGGGGGGAGGGGGAAGGTTGTTGATTAGCAGGGAGCTAGCGTGGTATTAGCCATGCGTTGGGGGGGGAGGGGTAAATCACTGAGACAGTGGCTTACCATGGCCGCATGCAAGCTGAATCCTGATGCCTGGACCTGTGTCTGAGATCTGTAACCCCAGAGATGCAAGCAGTCACTATTAAGATGAAAAATGCGACCTTGTAGGGAAATCACATGTGCTATGTAACGTGAATAGTGCTTTTCACTGTGAAAGAGTATAACCATTGTTCTGTAAAATGTATCTTTCTAAATATTTATCTCCCTCATGCAGCTGCAAATTTTTCAAGCGTCCCTCCTCCATCCCAAAGGCTAGCACAGATAAGGCGGAGGAAAAAGAAGACGCGAGATGAGATGTTCTCGGATATTATGGAAGTTACACGCAATGAAAGAGCTCATCTGAATGAGTGGAAGGACGTGGTTTCAAATTACAGGAAAGAGGCCAGTGAACATGAGGACAGGAGGGATAAACGTGAGGACAGGAGGGACAACCGAGATGAGAGGTGGCGGCAGGAAGACCGGCAGGAAAATCAGCGGTGGCGGCAGGAAGATCAGCGGTGGCGGGATGCAACTCTGGGGCTGCTGCGTGATCAAACTGACATGCTCCGGCGTCTTGTGGAGCTTCAGGAACGGCAGCAGGATCACAGAGTGCCGCTGCAGCCCCTGTATAACCACCCTCCCCCCTCACCATGTTCCTTAGCCTCCTCACCCAGACGTGTAAGAACGCGTGGGGGGAGGCTCCATGCACCCGCTCACTCCACCCCCGTGGACAGCCCAACCAGAAGGATGCCGTTACTCTGAATTTTTTTTTAATGGCCTTCTCCATCCCTCCTTTCCTCCTCCCAAAGCACACCCTTACTTCTCTCCCTCTTTTTATAATGAATCAATAAAGAATTCATGCTTTTTAAATGAGAGTGACTTTATTTGCATAAGTAAGCTGTACTCGAAGGGGGAGGGGGAGTTGCTTACAGGGACTGAGTCAATCAAGGGGGTTGGGTGTTCATCAACAAACACAGCAGTCACACTGTACCCTGGCCATTGATGAAGCTCGTTTTCAAAGCTTCTCTGATGCGCACCGCTTCCTGGTGTGCTCTTCTAATCTCCCTGGTGTCTGGCTGCGCGTAATCAGCGGCCAGGTGATTTGCCTCAGCCTCCCACCCCGCCATAAAGGTCTCCCCCTTACTCTCACAGAGATTGTGGAGAATACAGCAAGCAGCAATAACATAGGGGACATTGGTTTGGCTGAGGTCTGAGCGAGTCAGTAATGTGCGCCAGCGCGCCTTTAAACGGCCAAATGCACATTCCACCACCATTCTGCACTTGCTCAGCCTGTAATTGAACAGATCCTGACCACTGTCCAGGCTGCCTGTGTATGGCTTCATGAGCCATGGCATCAAGGGGTAGGCTGGGTCCCCCAGGATAACGACAGGCATTTCAACATCCCCAACTGTTATTTTCTGGTCTGGGAAGTAAGTCCCTTGCTGCAGCCGTTTAAACAGAGTAGTGCTTCTGAATACGCGAGCGTCATGAACCCTCCCTGGCCATCCCGCGTGGATGTTTGTGAAACGTCCCTTGTGATCCACCAGTGCTTGCAGCACCATTGAAAAGTACCCCTTCCGGTTTACATACTGGGTGCCCTGGCGCTGCGGTGCCAAGATAGGGATATGGGTTCCATCTATCGCCCCCCCACAGTTAGGGAATCCCATTGCAGCAAAGCCATCCACTATGGCCTGCACGTTTCCCAGAGTCACAACCTTTCGTAGCAGCAGCTTAGTGATTGCTTTGGCTACTTGCATCACAGCAGCCCCCACAGTAGATTTTCCAACTCCAAATTGATTCCCGACTGACCGGTAGCTGTCTGGCGTTGCAAGCTTCCACAGGGCTATCGCCACTCGCTTCTCTACTGTGAGGGCTGCTCTCATCTTGGTATTATGGCGTTTCAGGGCAGGGGCAAGCAAGTCACAAAGTTCCATGAAAGTGCCCTTACGCATGCGAAAGTTTCGCAGCCACTGGGAATCGTCCCACACCTGCAACACAATGCGGTCCCACCAGTCAGTGCTTGTTTCCCGGGCCCAAAATCGGCGTTCAATGGATAGAATCTGCCCCATTACCATCAGGATCTCCAAAGCGCCGGGGCCCGCGGTTTGAGATAATTCTGTGTCCACGTCCTCATCACTGTCATCGCCGCGCTGCCGTATCCGCCTCTTACTCGCCTCGGTTCGAAGGTCCTGGTTCAGCATATACTGCACGAGAGTGCGCGAGGTGTTTAAAACATCCACGATTGCGGTATGGAGCTGAGCAGGGTCCATGCTTGCTGTGCTATGGCGTCTGCACGGTTCACCAAGCAAAAAAGGCGCGAAACGGTTGTCTGCCGCTGTCAGGGAGGGAGGGAGGGGTGAGGCTGTACCCAGAACCACCCGCGAAAATGATTTTTGCCCCATCAGGCACTGGGATCTCAACCCGGAAATGCCAAGGGGCGGGGGAGGCTGCGGGAACTATGGGATAGCTAGGGAATAGCTACCCACAGTGCAACGCTCCAGAAATCGACGCTAGCCACGGACCATGGACGCACACCACCGATTTAATGTGTTTAGTGTGGCCGCGCTCCACCCGATTTTATAAATTCTGTTTTACAAAACCGGTTTATGCAAATTCGGAATAGTCCCGTAGTGTAGACGTACCCTCAGATGTTCTGAAATAACTATTCCAGAATAGCTCCCTGTATGGACACTCGATTCTGGAACAATTAGTGTGCTTTAAAAGCAAAGCTTATTCTGCAATAGCTATTCCAGTCATTTTCCCTGTGTAGACAAGCCTTTAGAGTCTCAGAAAGATGCTGCAGCTGTTTGGTCTTTATTGCTCATCTCCATGATCCTTTGCTTTTTCCCATTATTTGTTTTTGACTGGCTAAAACAACAAAAATCTTCATGGTTTAGTCACTGGGACACTGGACTGAGGCTCAGGAGACCAGTTGGGGCTGCTTGGTTCTAGTGTACTTAGGAAATGAAGACTTGGGTCCCATGTCAATGTAAAATCTCACTGACTATGGTGGGAGTGGGTTTGGGTCCTTGGTCTGTATGACACATACACAATATAGGGGCAAATTCTATGATTCGTAATCAAGCAAAACTCCCATTTCCATAAGATGGAATTCTGCTCTATTAAGGGCCTCTGAATTTGACCCATGTTCAGGAGTCCTTCTGGGTGTATTTAAGACAGCTAGACTTGTGCTACTTTTTTTTCTGTTGGGCATTATATTTATATAAATGGGGCCTGATCCTCAGCTGGTGTAAATTGGTGTTGGCATAGCTTCATTGACTTCAAAAATGCTATGCTGATTTCCACCAGATGAAGATCTGCCTCTAGATTCCTGAGAAAAATATGCAGAAATCCCCCTAATCTACACAGTCCACTGATTCTTCTTTGCCTTCAGATTGCCATTGCCCCTGGCTATTATATCAATCTTTTTTTTCCCTGTGACTAGTTTACATCTTAGATATTTAGAACAAAGAGAACTATTGGTGTGATCAGAGTTTAAAGCAGTAAGTCATGGATGTCATGCTTGTACTTGTGCTGTAGTTAACATTCTGCTTCTTAGAAATAAAGCAATTTCTAATGTGTTTCAACACCACAGAGTGGTGAGATTTTTTTTGTAGCCACAACTGTAATATGCAAATACTGATAATTCCTACAGAGTATACAGAAATGTGTGTATACACACATTTCACCTAATCAGCAGCTTCATTTTCAAAACATATACTTCATTTAATAAATAAAATCCTATTAACATGGTGCTATTGATCAAATCCAAGGATCAGGGAATCCAATGTCATCTGAGTCTCTCTGTAGGCTGCTACCTCCACCAAGCCTTATAAGTGAACATTCTAATTGGACTCAGAATTTATAATTACATTTATATTATTAGCTTTATAAGGCAAACATTCTTCTGTTTGAGTTTTATCTCCAAGCAATAAACTGAACGGTTAGACTATCGCACTTGCATAGTGACTTATTGTGGGGATCTTACATGTGAACATCTAAGGACTTTTGAGATTGGCACATAAGAGATCCTAGGGACAGAATAAGATCGGATTCTCCCTTTCAGGTTTGTTCCCTCTGTTGAGTTAGGAACTGTACCCAACAAAGCTTTTCGTTTCCCAAGTCCTTTGTAAATCTATTTATAGTGGCAGCTCTTATTGGCTGCTTCTGTAGTCTAGTCAAATATTAAGTGCCTTATGTGGAAAGAAATTTCTAAATTCCTTGGGGCCCGACCCTTCTTTAGCTTCAGTTCATGTCCCCTTGTTCTTGTATTTGACCCTAGTCTTCTGACATCTCTCCTCTCTATTCCCTTCAGAATAGTGTATGATATAATGAGGTCCACCCTTAGCTTCCCCTTTTTCAAAGAGCAGTGACCTAATTTCCCTGGTTTTCTATGTAAGTTCCCCAGTCTTAAGTCACTGAGGTTGCCCTTTGCCATACATTATCTATCTCTATGATATTTTTCTCTTGCATGCTCTCTCCGTCTTTCTCTTTGTCTGTCTCTCTCTTAATAATAGGGCCTCCGGAATTGGGTATCATTTCTTCCTAATGCATCTTTGTCTATTCCTTACTTTCCCTTGACTAATGTCTGATTGATCTGTTTTTAGGGGTGGGCATGTAAGGATGTTTCTGATTTTTTTTATTTAGGGCCTGGACCCAGGGTAGGGTTCCTGCAGACTTGAGAGAAATTAAAACCTTTGCTAACATAGCACAAAAAGCTGTATAAAATACAGTGAAAATGTAGCTATAAATCTCTCTTTTTCCTGTTAATAATGGGTCAGATCTGGGGTAAACTGGCAGTGGAGTCAGTGGAGCTATGCAGAGCCAAAACCTTTTTAATCTTTAGGACTGCATTCTAGTTCTTACTTATTTTCCCTTTCTTTACAATTTACTCATTGCCCATCTCTCTTTCTTTCTATATTTCTTCTATTTGTGCCCTTTCTTCCTGATCCTGTACCATTAAAGTGATAAGAAAAATATTAGGTTTTAGATCTCTCTCTTTCGATTTCTTTATTCTTTTATATCCTCTGTTTTACTCTCTTCTCTTTCTCGGAATTTCCTTGTTCACATGACTTCTGTTTACAGTGTTTTCTCTGCTCTACCTCTCATCCTTTTTCTTGTCTCCATTGACTCTGTGCCTGGTGTGGCACTATCGGGATGTAAAGACTTTCAGTTGTTACCCACCTTGGCTCTGACATGGCAATTGGAGCCATTCATTTATACTGTTGGGTCAAAGGGCCTTGATTCAACAAGGTGCTTAAATACGTGCCTAACTTTAAGCACTTGAATAGCCCTATTAGCTTAAATAGTACTCATGCTAAAAGTTAGGCACATGCTTAAATACCTTGCTGAACTAGGGCTATGTTAAGTCCCTCTGACTTGGCTCATTGCAGGCTAGGTGCCCTAATTTGAATTTTAATTGGTGACCCAAAGATCAAAATGCTCTATTACTTTGAGATGTCCAGCCCTCTGACCCAATTCATTTTTCTCTGTATTGTTTCTTCATGAAGGTAGGTATCTCCCAATACCTTCCTGAGCTCATTGTCAAAGCCCCTACCCTGTTCACATTAAAGAATGACTTCTATTATGCTGCTTAGAGTGAGCCAGCTTGACTTGGATATAATTTGCCTTTCATTGTTCTCATTCCCTTTCCCCAAACTTCATTCATCTTGTCCTTACACTGTGAACTACTTGGAGTAGGGCCAGATTTAGGGGCAGGCGACCCCGGTGACTGCCTGGGGTGCCAGGCTCGGGGGTGCCGGGCTTGGGGTGCTGTTTTTCTTGTTAGCAACAAAGGGAAAATAGAATGCTTGAAGTAAAATGTTTCAGGTATTTCATATGTGAATTCATTTTTCACTAACCCTCCTAGAATGTTCTGGATCTTTGTAGAATCGTATAGAACCTTCAAAAGGCATTCAAAGGTTTAACAAATGGAGAAGGGGTGCACCAAAGACGCTCCTCGCCATTTGGTCTAGGGCTGGTCCTGACTTGGAGTGGAGAACATCCTTCTTGACTGTTTGGAGAAAGAGAGAGCACTACTGTAAGTAATAATAAATATTATCATTAGTAATCCCTTTTTTTAATTAATCTGTCCATCCTGTTTTCCTCCATAATCTCCTTGTCCTGATGTTATTCTAAAATATACACAATGTATCGGACCACAAACGTTCCTAAAAAGGGCAGTCGCTGCTGAATGCTGTTACTGGAATGGCAGCTGACAAAAAATGTCAAAGACATACCTTATTGGTCCTGTCCTCTTGAAACCTTACTATACGTTTCTCAACTCACACTTTTATGGAGATGTGTTATCTCACTAAGAATTTCTTGTCAAACTATGTTAAGTAAATAAAGGAGAGGTGAAATATCACCAACAAAGCTAACAAATGGAGCTGAATTCTCCACTTGAAAGAACAGATCCAGCTGTTTACCATGCTAATCTAAAATGAAATGAAAATGTATGTTTTTCATCTTTTCAGATGGCGATCTTCAAATGTAGGTAGCTAAGGTCTCTAACAACATAGACCTTTTCAACAAAAATTATGTGAAGATGTTTTTTGTGTAGCTGGAACAATGTAGTCAGTAAAGGAACTGATATATCTATTACCTGCTGCTCTGTGCCCATACATTATACAGGCCTTTGATTTTGTATTTACCTACCTAGCTAAGGATATGGGTGTGTAAAAGAAAAGCAGTAAAATAATCTCCACTTTGTCCCTCTAGCTATATTGGAGGTTGACATTCCCTCATAATAACAAGAGGTGTGATATACCCCCAATACAGCAGTGTTGCCTCTTGGGGACGATCCCACTCTTGTCTCAAATAGGCATGAATGGTGGTGAACACGGGATATTTTATATCCACTACATACCCCCCCCCACCAACCTTGGAAGCAAGCTCTGTGGGCATTCTAGCTGGAAGAGCCACGGGGTCATTTAATGTTCATTGGGTTCAAACAAGCAAGATTCCCACATACAGATGACAAGGACCTTTATCTGACAGAGATAAAGTAAAGGACGGGGTTTGGTTAGAACATAGGTTAGTTAAATTAAGAATAACCCTAAACAAGCACCTTTAAAGTAAGACACAAACACAATTATATAACTCTAATCAAGAACAAGTAAACTCTCCTCCCCAGGCTATTTCCAACACTCCTCTGGAGAGAATGTAACCTTTGTGTGGGCTAGAGTTCACTTCATCCTCCTTCTCCAGTGCCTAAAAAACCCCCAACTCCCATAGAAAAGTAGCTGGAGACCCAGAGTTCAGTCTCTAAGGCAGGGATCGGCAACCTTTCAGAAGTGGTGCACCGAGTCTTCATTTATTCACTCTAATTTAAGGTTTCGTGTGCCAGTGATACATTTTAACGTTTTTAGGTCTCTTTCTCTAAGTCTATAATATATAACTAAACTATTGTTGTATGTAAAGTAAATAAGGTTTTTAAAATGTTTAAGAAGCTTAATTTAAAATTAAATTAAAATGCAGAGCCGCCAGGACCAGGGCAGTGAGAGTGCCGCTGAAAATCAGCTCATGTGACGCCTTCGGCACACGTGCCATAGGTTGCCTACCCTGCTCTAAGGATTTTCAGCAAGGATTGCACAGGGTCAACCTCCCCACATTCAAGTTCCAAAAGGAACTAAAGAAATGAATTTAATTAAATAACTTTATAAAATCTTATGATAAAGAAACAAATAATAATCATCTAATTATTACAGCATGACATGGTTATTTTATAATCCACAGATGTTACCTTCACAGTTATACATAAACATAAATAAAGAAAACAAATTAAGATCTGAACAGTTGAGTTCCTACAGAAACACAGTGAGAAGAAACTGAGAGGTCCCAAAAGCTTAGGTTTCGTTCATCTAAGTCTCAGGTAGAGTCTATGAGCTAGACAGTCCGCTGAGTCTAAAACAACATCTTCCCTCCACTTGCTTGTAGGGATCTTCAATTGGAATCCATGCAGACTCTTCCTCTGCTGAAATCACTGCTAGCCAGTCAGCTAACTGATTAATCAATCACTCAGTTAAGTGTATAGATTTAAAAAAAACCCACCCCAGTTACAAGAAAATACAAAACTGAGAATAGCATAATATAAATGACTTTCTCCATTATCGCATTGAAAGAAAAGTTGGTGAATCGCACTAGTTGAGACAATTTAACTAAAAGAGTTTGGCTAAAATCAAAACAACATTCAAAGCATAGAGTTAAAATACAAGTTACTGTATTTTCCCCTCCCAATTTCCTCTTGCTGTAATTAGCATTGCCCAGGCTTCCCTGTTAGAGGGGTAACAATGTCACCAACCTGCTGCAAAATGCCTCAGGGTTAGGCACAACAACCAGCTTCCTGCTCCTGAGCTCAGCATATCCCAACTCACACAGGGCACGTGACCCCCTGCAAAGCAGCTGCCCTGACTGCTTGTCCTCATGGAGTCTGACCCCAGCAACAGGGAGCCTATTAGAGCAGACCCAGAACTACCACACCCAATATCCAGAAGCTTCTGGATGTGGAGGGCTAAATCTGTCTAGCAACAATGACCCAGATACAACTCACTCCACCCACATGGGTCTCTTAAAGAGATATCTGCTGATTAGGCACATGGGTTACAAGAACATACTCTCCATACAGGAATTCTAAAGCGTTAAGGGTAGACTCTCCCTGAGTTCAGTGAAGCCAGGATATCACCCAGTGTCTTTAGGGTTCATTAGTCCTACATTTGTGTTGTGTCTTTCACTGGCCTTCTGGGCTTTCTTAAGAGGGCTCCTCCCTCTCTCGGAACAAGGGTTGCTGCTGTCCCAACCCCTCTAACCTTTTCCATCTTTCTCGTCAATGTGTTTGGTGTAAGAAAAAACAACCAACCAGATACACATTTTGCTTGACTGCTGTTATCAGTATTTTTCTCATTTGCAAGCTCGGGCAGCGTGATTTTCTGCAGTCACTGCTCTTTTGTGGAAGTGTAACCCCCACACCTCCAGGGTGGGGTGTTCTGTCCCATCTAGTGGCACCGAGACCACTTAAAGAGTGAGAGTTAAATGAGTCTGCTCTACAGCCTTAGCTAACAGCCAGTTGGCTTTTAGCTCATGCAGTAGAGGCTCATGCACTAAGCTCCAGAAGTCCCAGGTTCGATCCCATCTGCTAATAATGATGGTCTCTTGGTGCCGTGTTACAGAAACATAAGGCAAAAACATTTGAGAGTATTCTTGTCTGTTATTTGTACTGTGGTAGTGCCTAGAGGTCCCTCCCAGGGAACTAAGTCCACTGTACTAGGGGCTGTACACACATCCTCAAACAACTTACAAACTAAGTAAGGACAGGCAGGTAATTTCGCTTTCCCCCTGAGCTTCAGTGAAGAACTACTACTACTGGCATTTACTAACGATAGTCAAAAGAGACTCAGATACATAACTGGTGTTAATCAGTGCAGCACCGCTTACATCAATGGAGCTACAATGATTTACACCAGCTGAGGATCTGGCCCCATCATTTTACTCAGTAGGATCCATTTATTGCCTTTCTTGGAGAAACAGGAACAAGGAAATGAGCAGTTAAATACACCTGCTTGATCACCAGCCAACAGTGTACAGGGATTGTAAATGTATGAGGGAAACCCTGCCCCTTTCTGTGTCTACCTCTGTGCTCTGGATTTGTGGAGCTCATCTTTTCCTTGTGTCTCCTGCACCCTCTCTGAGTCATGGAGATGAGCTCTGAGAAGGGGAGTTTGATGTGAGTCCAGGGAAGGGCCAGAGCAGAGCTAGGAGATTCATGACTCCGTAAATCCACTGGCCATTTTCCCCTCGGGAAGGGAACTACAATGCTGTCACTGCAGCTCTGAGGTTGGAAGTAATGACTGTGCAGAATCTTTGGGCAGGTCTACACTACGGGGGAAAATCGATATAAGATACGCAACTTCAGCTACGTGAATAACGTAGCTGAAGTCGAAGTATCTTATATCGAATTACCTACCGTCCTCACGGCGCGGGATCAATGTCCGAGGCTCTCCATGTCGACTCCGCTACCACCGTTCGGGTTGGTGGAGTTACGGAGTTGACAGGAGCGCGTTCGGGGATCGATATATCGCGTCTAGATGAGACGCGATATATCGATCCCCGAGAAATCGATTGCTACCCGCCAATACGGCGGGTAGTGAAGACGTACCCAAAGTCACAGCTCCCCAGCCTGAGGAAGAAGATGATTCCGTTTTCCCCACCACCCTGAACCAAGGATGGCTATGCAGTCTTGGTACAAGGACGATTTCTCTCTTGGGGTACGTGGTACTTCTTTCTCTCTCTCTCCTCCCTGTTGTCAAATCTACAGCAGAACTCCATTACTACACAGCATTTTGCCTTAGGTTTACTTGGCTCTTTAGCCTGCACATGGTTCGTATGTAAATCACTGTGTGCAGTAATGCTACATTAACACAACTTCTATGTGTGTGTTATATCAAATGACAGTGTGTTGCTGTTTAATATCTTCCACCCCTGTCCCGCTTAATATATTTCAAAGCACACAAAAAATGTATTGAGAGATCAGGAAGGACAAATATTATCCAGAAGATTTGTTAGTGACATCTGCTTAAAACTTCATTTTATGATTCCCAGCTCACCCTTAGATAATTGGTAGCATCCTTTCATTAAAAGCAGCAAAGAATCCTGTGGCACCTTATAGACTAACAGACGTTTTGTAGCATGAGCTTTCGTGGGTGAATACCCACTTCTTCGGATGCGAGTTAGGCTTTCATCCTTTCATTAGGCTTTGGATGACAATGTACATTCAGCCTATAAAAAGCCTATGAACTAACCCATATAAAATTACAACTGTGGGAGGTCCAATCTTCTAAGGATCATGGTGAGGATTTTCCAAAGGGACACTGGGTATTTCAAATATCGGTGCCAACATGTGGCACTGTCAAGGAGTCTGATCTGCAGAAGGTCCTGGATGCCCACTCCATAGAAGTCAGACCCCTTCCAGGTGTTTCAGGAGGCACTCATCCACTATCACTTCTGAAAATCTTGGCCAATACATCTAGCCACTTACAACAGTAATCTGAAAACAAGGGCCAGTATCAAATTCTACACTGCGTCTTTATCTTTAACATTATGGAGTGTAATTCTACCCCGATTGAAAACAATGGCAAAACTCTCTCCAACTTCAGTGAGGCCAGAATTTCACCCATGGTCTTGGACACGCGCGCGCACACACACACACACGCGCACACACACACAAAAAGTAACCAAATCATTAGGGCCCAGTCCTGCAGCCGTGTGACTCCCATTGAATTTAATGAGACTTACTTAATATGCTGGTAACGTGTATTTGCATGAGCCTTACAAAGACTATTTATTGCTCTAGCACCCAAGCCATTCATGATTTCAGTACAGCATTAACGCCAACCATTTGTCGTTCTTTATGAAATCCACATTAAAATTCCCCTATTCATTTGTCCATGCAAACACATTGGATGACAAAGAGCAAGCAAGCTTTTTTGCAAACAGAATATTTACATTTTTAATTCTTGATATTCCATTCCCCCCACTCTTGCTCCAGATCTTCTCCTCAGCACCAGTGCACTAAATAAATTAACAAGTTAGCAACAAGACTGCAACACCACTACAGGCTTCCCCCTTACAGAGCCTGTCATTGCCACTCAAGAATCTGTTGGAATGTGACAGCTTCACAGCAGAAGGTCATTTCCCCCAGTCACTTTCTCCGTGCTGCTTGGAGGCAACCATTCTGAGAAATGATTTGTTAGGGTAGAATAAGAGGCATGTTTGTTAGTTAATTCATTCTGTAAAACTCAAATGAGATGAAAAACAAGCACAGATCTGACAAATGGCATTTAATTATGTCTGAGCCTAAAATTCATAATACATATTTATGCTGCCCTAAGTCATTCACAGCAATTGTCCCTTCTAGTCTCTCAACTCAGTCCAATTGCTGACATGCGGTGAGGGTGTTAGTGATGGGCAAGTCAGAGAGCTTCTATATTGCTTCATTGTGGCACCTCTTTCTTTACCCCTAAACTTCACAGCCCCCTGTCCTCAACACCTCACATGCTTTCACAGTTTATATTTGCATGAGGTATTAACATTCTATGTCCTGTGAGAAGAATATCAATAATAATGTATCTATATATAATACCTTTAATCCTGAATGATCCCAAAGTTTTTTCTAAACTATGCTCCAAATTATGTCCAAAATTTCCCTTTACTATGTATGGTGTGTGTCTGTGTTACATATGCTGTGCTCATCTGGATATCAATGGAGAGAGTGCTATGTGTAGAATATGCAAAAATATGCAATAGCGTGATCTGTGCCGCAAGTTGCACAGAGGAATTTTGCGATAAATATCAGGATAGCTTCTTTTCCCCCTCCCCAGTGAAATGCAGCCACCTCTGGGGTGAAACGTGGCTGTTGTTTAACAGCATGCCAGCGGTAATGTCTTACCTTCATTTTTCACAGGTGTAAATGAATACACCAGGTGCAGGGCAATGGGGATTCAGGCGCTTTGCTTTGCATGTGATTCTACAAAACACTTGTATGTTCTGAAGGTACTTACTTAAATTGGGCCAAATATAGTCCTGTCCTTAACTTCTAAAGGTAATGAAGATGGCAAAAACTCTGTGCATTCAGCATAAAGGATTAGAATGTATGTGTCAGTCACCTCTTGTGTAACTCCATTGAAGAATTACTTATTACTTACAGGTGGCTTATTTCAATTTTGTATGACTTCAGTGTTTAGGTCTTGTCTGAAGAAGGCATAGCACACCCTAGTACCATGCTGGGCATTTATTGACTGATTTTAGAAAGAAGAGATTACATCTACGGAATCACCCAGTTTACTGGACCTTCACTTTCTACAGCACCTAGAAGTTCCTTGAAGATGTTATGTCTAAGAGCCTGATCCAAAGCCCATTGGATCCTTTCACTTTCTTCAATGGGCTTTAATCTGGGCCCCAAGTACAGGTGTATGTCTGACTCTGCTTGGCTTCCTTTGCTAGATCTGATAAGGTCACAATCTGTGGTGGCAAGCTAGAGCCAACATCTTGCCATGGGAGTCTCTGGGGAACCACAAATTCAGGAGGCAATTGACCCCAGAGCTGAAAGTATTACTACTTGCTCTACCACCATCTCTTTTCCTTTGAGTTTTTGTGTAAGCTGGGATAGTACTTTTCATGCTTTTTGACATCATAGCCCTGCTAAGGCGGTAGAGACACTACCTTTCCCCCTCCTTTCTCTTGGCATATTGCCATCGGAACACACTTTGCAACTCAGTTTTTGTTCTCTGGTGGGAAATTTCATTTGACCCTTTCAAGTGGGGCAAGAATAGATATTAGATTTGTTGATGCTGAAGTGCTTTTATCTGAGTTCAACAAAAGAGGTACATTGAAAAGATTGCAGCTGCTCAGCTTAAACGCTGCACCTATTACAGAGTTCATACGCATTTACAAGTGGCAACTCAGTGAAGGTTCTCCTCACCCTAACAGATGTGCACCTAATTCACAGCAAACTTGTAAATCTTTCCGTCAGCTTTGCATGCTTTTCATACCTTTGGGAAAATGTGGTGTTTGACTGTCCTGCCAGCTCTTGCAATGATAGAAATGCTATTAGCAGAAATGATCTCATAGTGGTGCTTTATCTTTTTAAATTCTTCTTCTGGGTCTTCTTTTCTACAAGATAGGGGTAGCATTTTGGAACAATAGATAACCCCAGGCTGTAATTAAATGCTAGGAAAACCATCTCTTCATCTGCACATGCTGTACTGAGTATACAACTACTCAACCAATATATATTAAGGGGGTATAATTACTTTTCCCCATTTTCTTTCTATTTTTTTTAAACAAAGTTTCATTGATACTAAAACTTATTAAAAAAAATTAAGGCTGCTACTCAGCTTGGACAGGGAGCTAATAATTCAATCTCGACTAAAAAAGTAAATATTGTTCCATGTCCTACATCAACTGTACTTTGTAAGAAGAACAATAAAGCACCTAGTCTCCAGAGAAAACCCTGCTAAAATTCAGGAAAGACTATGACTCACAGACACTCTATGGTGAAAAAGTAACAATGAAAGATCTACCAAGTTCTGAAGAGCAGGGGACATGTGATAATGATTGAAAGGAAATTTTAAATTATTTCAGAACAAATTTTGGGCCTGCAGTTTTAATCTAAGAGTAAAGGAAAAATTATGACACAAGTATTATTTAGATCTGGATTGTGATTTGCTCCGACAGGGCCCAGTCGGCCATCTTGAAATTCCTCCTAGGCAGCATTCCACTTGTCCGGGGTTGCTGAAGCACAGCTTTGCCCCTCCCACACTTGCATTCCTGTGTCCTCACTATGGCTCCAATTCAGGAAAGCATTTAGACAAGGGCTTAGCTTTAAACATGTGCATAACTTCCATTGAAATGAGCAAGACTTAAGCCCATACCTTGAATTGGTGTGTATACTTGAGGATGGCCAGGATACGGTTATGCAGGCTCTGGCCGGGAGGCGCTTATCTCAGGCAGCTCCTGAGCGGTGGCGCAACAGGACTAAGGCAGGATCCCTGCCTGCCCTGGCTCTGTGCTACTCTGCTCTCCGAGGTGACTGGCATGTCCTGCCCCTAGACAGAGGGGCCAGGCTGCTCTGTGCAGTACATGCTACCCATGCCCACAGGCACTGCCCCTGCAGCTGCCATTGACTGCAACACCAGCCAATTGGAGCTGGCGCTGGGAGCAGTGCACAGAGATTCCCTGAATGCCCCTCACTTAGTGGCTGCAAGGGCACATTGACAAGCCGGTGCTTGTAGTTCCAGCCCCAGGGTGGTGGGGCCCTAGGGTGACCAGATGTCTTGATTTTATAGGGATAGTTCTGATTTTTGGGTCTTTTCCTTATATAGGCTCCTATTACCCCCACCCCCTGTCCTGATTTTTCACACTTACTGTCTGGTATCAGAGGGGTAGCCGTGTTAGTCTGGTTCTGTAGAAGCAGCAAAGAATCCTGTGGCACCTTATAGACTAACAGAAGTTTTGCAGCATGAGCTTTCGTGGGTGAATATCCACTTCTTCGGATGCAAGCAGTGGAAATTTCCAGGGACAGGTGTGTATATATAAGCAAGCAAGAAGCAAGCTAGAGATAACGAGGTTAGATCAATCAGGGAGGATGGGGCCCTGTTCCAGCAGCTGAGGTGTGAAAACCAAGGGAGGAGAAACTGGTTCTGTAATTGGCAAGCCATTCACAGTCTTTGTTTAGTCCTAAGCTGATGGTGTTAAATTTGCAGATGAACTGGAGCTCAGCAGTTTCTCTTTGAAGTCTGGTCCTAAAGTTTTTTTGTTGTAGGATGGCCACCTTAAAATCTTACTGTCTGGTCACCTTAGGTGGGGCGAGGTGTCTGGTGACTTGCTATGGGCTGGATGAAGAGAAGCAGTGTGCCACATCTGGCCTGCAGCCCCCACTTTCATAGAATCATAGATTATTAGGGTTGGAAGGGACCTCAGGAGGTCATCTAGTCCAACCCCCTGCTCAAAGCAGGACCAATTCCCAACTAAATCCCCAAAAGGCCCCCCTCAAGGATTGAGCTCACAACCCTGGGTTTATCAGGCCAATGTTCAAACCACTGAGCTATCCCTTCCCTCTGGGTTGCATATGCAGCTCTCTATGTATTATGCAGGCCACATCCATACATTATATACACTACCTGTATGGCCCTGAGGATGTCACATGGGCTGCAGCTGTGTGTTGATTGGGTTGTGGGTTGAGAACCACTGCCCTAGAGGTAGCTCTTTTCTATGTAATAATTGAGGTACCTTGATATGAGGAAAATAGCATCTGCCACTGCCAATGCTGCGCTGCATTAGTTCTGTGGAGAAATACGGAACCTCTGTCTGTGGGGAGGTCTCTTTGTTCCCTTTCAAAAGCATGACATTCACTGGCATTTTAAGGATTGTATTTTTAAAAATCATATGTCTCAGGCTTTAACTAGTAATTTTTCTGTAGTTAGCATCTGTCTTTTAGTGAAGTCTCAATTGTAATTTACTGTCCTTAGATCTCCAAGGATGTCTAGTTAGAACAATGTCACACACTTTGCATTACTGATATATTGTATACAATTTTTGTACAATAATGAAATACAATCATTACATGCTCTAGCTTCTTTCTCCTAAATAGCTTTATTACGTTTGCAAGGTCCCTAAACATCGTCATGATATTCAGATATCATTAAGAGAAACCTCTATTCACCAGTCAGGACCAATATTACCAGTTTCTCCCGCTCAGACTGTTGGTGATGTCTTTCTTATCTTGGCAGTTTTCAAATGTTTCTGATGGTGAATCAAAGTGTTCAACATTTGGGACTTTTTCAATGTTGTGGATGTTTTTGGCTGATGAATGTTTCAGTCTGGCAAAGTCTGTTGCCAAATTCTAAAAGTTTTACAGCGTTCCCATTATAATTCAACATTTACTCTGCATCAGTGAAAGGAGTAAACCTTCAGCCAATGAATTGGTAAACTCAGTTTCTATAATGGTCAGCGGTAAATCACTATTTCCTTTTCTATTCCTGTCCCCTCCCCAACCAGCCATGGATGATTTCACTTACTAATATCATTTTCCTTCTCTTCTTCCTGATCCATTCAGGAAAATATCTTGGAAAGGAGACTGGGACTTTGCAGAAAAATTCAAGCACAGCTTGTAAGCGGGACTTCTTAAAGCAATTAAATTAGTGGTTTTTAGACTCCCTCCTTGTCCCAAGTGGCTCTGGCAGTTTCCTTTTATTCTTTAACATTGTTGGTATTATTTACACAGCTGTTGCTGTAACAATTTTTTTATGTTGTTTTTATTATTTTCTGAATCTGTGTTTTGTTTTTGTTGATTTGGTTGTTTTTTTTTAATTATTCTCCTTTTGGGTTTTAGGGTGGTATCAATTTGTGTGGTCCAACTGCTTCAAGAGTAATTTTTATTGCTAATTTTAAAAAAAACCAACAAACTTAACAGTGCATAAATTTAAGACAGACCTGTGTTTGATAGGCATGTATATGCAGTTTATGAAAACAGAACCCTAGCAGTCCAAAACTCATCATCAAGTTACTTCTGGTTACTGTATCGTTTTTCTCACTTAATATTACCAACTGATTTTTAAAAAATTGCATGCATGCATACGTACACATGATAGTTGTGTGTACACTTGCCTTCTGGATTTGCAGACACAGCTACCCCAGTGGCACACAAAATTCAGGGACTTGTACACACAAAATGCCAATTAAATAGATAATTGGCCATTTGTAGCATAAATGTTCAGTTTGCATATGACACCACAATAAATATCCATATAAATTATAAATTATGTGTACCCTTGCACATGCATTTTTTGAAAGTAGAGACCTTAATGTGAAGGTAAAGTAGAAGTGATTGCAGAAGATGAAGACATAAGGCCAAATTCAGTGTTGGCACACACAGGCATAACTCCACTGCATTGTGCTAATTTACACTATCAATTAATTTGAGCCATACTTTTAATTAATATATGAAAACATTGTTTTCTAATTGCATTGTTTTTACTTGTACATTTTTTTGAACAATATTTTACAAACCTTTTATATTTTCCCTTTCCACTCCCAATATATGAAAAATAGTATATTTTCTTTTAGGCCAAGATCTTCAGGAGCCTATAGTTAACTTCAGAAGGAGCTGTGGGTACTAGTACATTTGAAAATCAGGCAACTTTAGTGCCTAGACATGATATAGGTACGTAATTTTGAATTTTGAAAATGTTGGCCTTAAAGAATAAAAACATTGTGTTTTGTGTTTTTGTATAGCTATGTATATAATATACATTACCAGTACTTTTATTAGATGTATATTTATATAAAAAACCTAGAATACATTTTAAAAATGTGAACTCTCCTTAATATTTTTAATTAGGTATCAAAAGAGGACTAATATATATATATATATAATATAATATAATATAATATAATATATATATATTATAATATATATATATTATATATATATATATATTATATATATATATATTTTTTTTTTGTTTTCTTTCTCCCATATATATATATATATATATATATATATATATGGGAGAAAGAAAACAAAAGTTTTCTGATCAATCTTGCAGTAATCAATAGGAATTCACTCACAAAATGCTTTTGTTTAACTTTCCACGCTATGAATAGTAACCTTGCTTTCTGTTGAAGCTAAAGCATTCATACTTCTTAGCAAGTTAATTTTCATGTCAACTTAAAACAACCAGACAGAGAATTGTTTAGGATTTGGGGTGGGGGCAGATTTGTATAAATAGTATGGCTGATTGAAAATTTTTCCATCAAAACTGTTTTTTAACAGAAAATTGGGGTCCAATTTAATGTTTGTTGTTTTTCATAAAGTGTTTGCTTTCCATGAAAATTTCAACTTTTTGTCAAAAAACCTAACGTGAAAAATGTCAACACAAAAGAGAGGAAAAAATTGAAATATTGATTCAGAAAAGCTAACATGATGGCTCATGGGAGTTGCAGTTAAGGTGTCTTGTGCCCCCATTCTTTTCTGTGTCTCAGATTTCCTAAATGCACTACATTTCCCATGATACACCATGGCCAAAGTCTTCCAAGATGCAGAGCACTGACTCAACAAGAGAGGAGATAGAGCCTAGCAATGGAGGACAATGGAGGCATGAGGCACTCAAACAGGTGAGGTACTGTGAAGGCATTTCCACATCAAAATCTTCTGGCTTAAAATTAAAGTTTTTGGCCAAAATATTTTGGGTTTTTTTTGCCAAAAACATTTCAGGTTGCATTTTTCGCTGAATAGTCAAGGTTTTTAATGGCGGGGAAATCCTTATTTCTCAGCCATTTCTACTGAATACAATAAAATTATTAGTATTGAAAGTGTATTCCATGAAACCTTATTCTACATCCTTAGTTAGTGCATTGTAGTCAATGGAGCTATGCTGGTTTATACCAACTGCTGTCTCACTATATTTTGTTTTTGTTTATATGTAGGTGTGTGTACCTACTCCTGGCTATTCTAATCATAGGTGAAAATACCCTGTTTTTCAGGGGAATTTGGCTCTACATCTGATCTTTTATGGCTACCTTATTATGGACCGAAGCAAAGCTTGGAAACAACTCCAAACATTGAGAAAGTTTTCAAGCATTGGTTTGGTTCATTACAAGCAAGCTTATGGATTCCGTAAAAGATCCCAGCTTTGTTGGATCTCTGTTTATATTATCGCACATGTCCTATCTGCAGCAAGTAATATGTATGTTAAGAAACTACGGTATATTATAAGAACTAGTGATATTTGAAAGTGACATCACCCCCACTTTATTGTATATTAGCTTAGACAACAGTATTTTAATGTTAAATATTTTTTTCTTCAATGTCCAGAGTTTATTGTCCATAGAATTAATATAAAACAGATTAAAATATTTTACTTATAAGCAAAATCTGAGGACTCTAAAAGGAAGCAAATCAAACCCCAACCCCACCAGGAAAAAAGTCTCTATTATGATGATCTTTATATTTAATGAGCAAAGTAGTGAGCAAAATAGCTGTCTCTGTTTAGCTGCCTGAACAATGAAAAAGTTTTATGCAGCTCAGGAGCTGAAATGTTTTTGACAGTTTTCAATTTTAGCTCTTTTGATTTTGTAAGAAATCTGCAAAAATATGATTTTGAAAATCACCAGTTTCATGCGTTGTTCCTTTCTGAAAATTAGAATATATTGTCCAACTCCTCTTCACTTGCTGTGTATGAGGGATTCCTAGAGTGTAATAGGCAAGAATCAGTGCAGAGCTGTTGCTTAGAAACTGACTGAGTTTCTATATTATTGCCTGATGTAATAGTTATATTGCCCACTTGCATCTGTTAACAAGCAGTACAACAGAATCCACAGGTACCTATAAAGGAATAAACCTGGCATTCATTACTTTGCTTCAAAATTCATAAATGCCTTTTCTTGCTTGTCCATGGGGAGAAAAACATTTTGCTCAGGTGCTAGTTAATAAAATAGGATATGTACTGACTCCACACACATCTATCTATTTTATTTAGATGTATTTACTTTCCCCTAGGGAAAATGTTCTATAAGAAAAATGTGACATATTATTGTAATTACAATTCTATAACACTATGGAAAGCCATGAGCTGTATTTTTGGCTGTAAAGTGTAGTGTGGTAATAGGACCGTCCTTATTTAAAAAAAACAGGAAGCACTACTGATTCATTTATAAAAGCAGGAGGCAGGGGCCATGCTTACAAGCATACCATTTTATAGACCCCAGCCACTCAAAAATCATAACCAAGCCACTCTCACATTACAGGTAGTAATTTGTCTAACCCCAAACATTCCAAAAGTATGAGTCACCCCCCACAAAAACACGAGCGGCTTAAAATTAGATTTTTTAAAAAATGAGTGGTGAGGGATCTTTTTATTTGCTGTCTGTTTTTTGGAGCTTTTAGGATTCATCTGTTCATACTTTCCCCCACAACCATGAGGGCTTGAACTTTTCTTTTAATGTAAACAGAAATACTCCTAAAATCACATGACTCCAGGAACTGGGCTTTCAGAAAAGCACCAAATACTGCACGACTTATGCTAAAATGAGTTAGTGATGCTGTGGGAGCATAAATCCAGACAATTTTTCTTATTTGACTTATGATCTGAAGCCCATTGAAATTAATGGAAAGAATCCCATTGGCCCAGTATCCTAAGATGTGTGCATAGATTGGAGTGCCTAGTTTGTGGACACTGCCACCGAAATAGTATGCCCATAGAGGAGATTACATGAGTAAATATAAATGATACCTCCATAATGTATTTCCCCATTGTAAGAGCCTCCATCTTGAAGCCCCTTATAAGCCACACTCTAGTGTGCAACCTTCTTCCATTTAAAGTTGAAGTACTGAGAAAATAGAAGAACAGGTGTTATACACCATGGAAATTAACTATTGTGAAAAAGCTTTTTGAAAAGTGGTAATGGAGGACAGATCCTGTAACAATTATGCTGCATAAATAATCCTTGCTCCTGGGATTAGAGGCTACTTAGGCAAGTAAGATTTTGCAGGGCCAGGCCCTACATTTGAAAGAGAAAATGGTTTAAACTTATAATTTACTATGTGTGCTTTCTACACAGGCAGTAATATTGTGTTGGCAAAAACAAATGAGGGGTGTATTCTCATTTCAGCGCACGGGGATTGATGCATGCAACTCACATGAGTGTTAATGGGAGTTAACACATAAATCCCTGCCCTTCAATATGATAATACATAATATACTACTTTAATTTTTAATTCACTAGGGTCTCAATTTTAAAGCATTTTCATATAGTTTGTCCTAATTATAATAATTTTTAATGACAGCTTAAAAATTTCACACGACTGTCTTATCACATAGGGTACTTAATTTCTCAATTTTACTGTACTGTATTCTGGGAATTTTGAGAACAAAAACACTAAGAAAATTCTTCTTTGTGTAATAAAACTAGATGTTATTATGCTACTTTATTTTATGTACACTGGAGCCGAGTTTCTCAGAGAGTGAGACTGGCCATTTTGAAGAGTGTTTGGCTTCTTCTACATTGGGAATTTGCCAGTGTAGTCTCCACTGATACAAGTCATGGCTTTCCTTGTCTACACTTCGGGTTCTGTACTGGTACAGCTACACTGGTGGCTGCTACCAATGGCTAAAATGAGGCAATTCCCAACATAAACAATGCCTTGGGCGGTTTCAAACAAGCCCAAGGAAAATGAGACACAAGGAGGCTTCTTCCTTTTTTGCTTAGAATCTGCAAAAATCAGAATCTACTATTAACATTTCAGGACTTAAATACTCAGTATATGACTTCTTATATCCTGAATCCAAAGGAGAAATGATCCAGCAAAAAAGTCACATAAATTTTTTCCCCTTTCAAAAAATGCCGTTTCCTACAATGCCTCATTTGTGCATGTAGATGTTAATTTTGGCCAGAGTAACTAGGGTTATAGACTTCCTGAACTGTACCTCCTTGGAGTGGATTGTGCTGGAGACCTTGGAATGGTGCATATCTCTGATAACAGTCTGAGTATTGACTCCGTCATGTATGCCAGTAAGTGCTTGTCATTTCAACTTTTGCCATTGACTTCAACTGGACCAGAGATAGGCCAACTCCGAGTGTTTTTGAAAATCCCACCCTAAATGTACTTCTCTGCTCCTCAGATAGAAGTTTCCATCTCCTAATCTGAGCTCTTTATGTCAGTGGTCCTCTATTGCTTCTTCCTGGTGCTGAACTGAGTCCCGTGTTCTTTTTAGTCTTCTACCCTTAAGCACAGGTCCCATTTTCAAAACTGATTCATGCAGTTAAGATGATAAGGGTACAATTTTCAACAACATCTAAGGGACAGATTTTCAAAGGTATTTAGGCACCTGAAGGTTCAGATCAGCACCTAGTGGATTTTTCAACAGTGCCTAAGCAGGTTAAGCTCCTAAATCCTGTTAATTTCAATGGGATTTAGATACCTAATCTGTTTAGGCACTTTAGAAAATGCCACTGGGTGCCTATCTGCATCTTTAGGGACCTAAATACCTGAATACATTGAAAATTTGGCCTAAGTGACTTAGGAGACTCAGGGTCCGTCTATACTGCAATCAGCAGTATGATTGCAACATGCATAGCTAGATCAAAGCCAACTTGGACATGCCTATATGTACTGCAGCAGTCGGACCTCTGATTGCAGTGTAGGTGAACCCCAAGTGGCACTGAAAGTAAATGGGATCTAAATCACTTAGCTGCTTTTGAAAATTTTACCATAAGCTCTTTGGGCAGGGGCTGTCTTGTTGTTCTGTGTATAACAGGGGTTCTCAACTTTTTTCTTTCTGAGTCCCCGCCCCCAACATGCTATGAAAACCTCCGCAGCCCAGCTGTGTCACAACAACTGTTTTTCTGCATATCCAGTACATTAAAAGTCAGGGCTGGTGTTAGCAAGCAGGGCAGTTGTCAATGGCCCCACACCGCAGGGAGGTCTGCAAAGCTAAGTTGCTCAGGCTTTGGTTTTGGTCCTGCACAGCTTGGGCTTTTGCTTTCTGCCCTGAGCCCCAGCAAGTCTAATGCTGACACTGCACTCTGGTTAATAATGGTTATTGGAGATATACACCTATCTCCTAGAACTGGAAGGGACCTTGAAAGGTCATTGACTCCAGCCCCCTGCCTTCACTAGCAGGACCAAGTTCTGATTTTTGCCCTAGATCCCAAAGTGGCCCCCTCAAGGATTGAACTTACAACCCTGGGTTTAGCAGGTCAATGCTCCAACCACTGAACTATCCCTCCCCCCTCTGGTTTATTTTGGGGGACCCCCTGCAACCTGCTCGTGGCCCCCTAGGCGGCCTCGGACTCCTGGTTGAGAACCACTGGTGTATATCACAAGGGTGGCCTCATCCATGACTGGTGGTGCTGAGCACTTCGATAATACACACAATACGTTACGAGTAATTGAATGTTAATTTTAAACCACTCTGCACGTTTTCACATTGCTGTACACCACCAATTTTGCATGAACAGATCTGATTTTCCAAGACGGGGAAAAACCACCCCAAACCAAATCTTCTTCAACACAAAAAAGTTAGGCCTTAGCAATATCTACTTGACCAGTATAGTTTCTAAATAGTCTATTTACTGTATAACCAAGAATATAGAAGGGAAATATTCTGCAAAATTAGTAGCCTTTGAACTGTCATGTTTCATAAAGACTAAATGATAAAAAAAAAAGCATAGCACTCATTTGTTAGCCATATTTATGGGTATCTTTTAACTGTTTTATATGTAGGCTCTAGTTGGTATTGTTTCTACTATAGGAAAAAATTATTTGGCTGCCACTGCAACATTTTAAGCTTTCACTGTTACTATAAAATGAAAATCCCAGGAGAATTTTTAGTCGTCTTGTATTGCTCTTTTGCAGAGACTTAGGAAGTAAAAGTTTAAAACTGCCTAGTAACAGACAAATGACTTTTAAAAGCCAGCATTGTACTGGCTTGGGAGTACTACAGGAAAAGCTACTTAAAAAAAAAGGAGGGGAGTGGGGAATGCAACAGTACAAGAGCTAAGCAAGGCTAATTATTTTTTAAACAAATATATGGAGGTCATCTAAAACTGAATACCTGAGAGGCCTTTTCCTACATGTGAATTGTCAGATCCATGTTGCAATGGGCATCCAAGCATAGACCTGCTTTGTAACAGTGTTCCCAGTAGAAAGTGTTTTAGTGTATATGAGCAATGTGCTATAAAACAACAACATGCTTCTTCTGAATGCATTAAGGCCAATGCTTTCAAACGTTGTTCCCTAAAGTTAGGCCAAGAGAGCCTCATTTTCAGAGGCGGCAGCATAGACTTCAGTGGGGCCTGAGGCTGATCAGCACCTCTGGAAATTGGGCCACTTCTATTTAGGTGCCCAAATATATATACTGCTGATGAGTAACGTAGCCATCCACATTTGTAAATGGTGGCCTAAGGTCTTTGAAAATCCCAGGCTATGCTTTCAAAATGTTATTTTGAAAGCAGCCTCAGAGCGTAATGTACCCAAACCCCGTTGAAATTTAACAGAGTTTTGGTGCATTGCTGAACTCCTGTAAACTGCTTTGAAAATCTTAATCGTATATTGTAAGCGATGGGTGAATCTCTAAAGATCTGGTGGTTCACTTTGGAGGGTTGTCTGAATCTGTTCAGTCTGGAATCTGGTCTGGGAATTTCATTAATGTAGGTGTTTCCAAGAGATTTGCAGTATGAGATTCCTAGATTTTCTGTGGCTTTTCCACTTCATTTTACCCAACCCAGGAAAAGCAGAAACATGCAACAATTTACAAAAGAAGTTGACCAAAGTATTTTTGAATCAAAGAAAGATTCATGGCTGGATCAAAGATTCCAAGAATGTGTTGGCTGTCCTGTTTCACCAATGCCTAAAGTATAATAATGGGCCAAAACTTACTGAAGTTATGTCTGAATAAGGGATAAATAAATAAAAATACTTTGGAATCATCATGTGGAAGGGGGCTAGATATTGATAAAGCACTTTATAAAAGTGAGTGCAATGAATTTTATCTTCAATTTATATATGTGGAAAGTAAGGCACAAAGAGATTAACGGCAGCATTTTCAAACCTGCGTTTCCAATGCTAGGCTCTTAAATAGATATTCGGGCACCTAAACAGAAGTGGTCTGATCTGCAAATTTGCTGAACACCTGCTGCTCCCATTAACTTTAGTGTGACTGAACACCAGACCACTTCTATATAGGTGCCTAAGGATGGGTTCAATAGCCTAGTTGTAGACACTTAGATTTGTCCTGAATGACTTGCCCAAGGTTATACAGTGAGAGAGTAGCACACTTGGAGCTAGAAATTGTTATTTGATTTAATTGAGTTTATTTATTTATACTGTACTAGTGCCTAGGAGCTTCCATTATGGCACAGATCAAACACAGAACAAAAAGTGGTGCCTGCCTGAAAGAGCTTGTACCTCTGTAGCGCTCAACTCCCAGTAACATTCTCTAGCCACTAGATTTGCTGTCTCCCTGCTGTGGGAATTAGCAGTTATAAAGTCTTGAACCATCAGTGTCCTAGCAAACAGTTGGAGTTTTATTATTTTTGTTATGTTTTCCAAATGGCAAAGTGGCAGTTATTTTTCTGTCATCTATGGATGTGCTGCCTTGAGGCTAGATACACACAGGGTACTTAGACTCAGTGTTGTAATAATGTTTAGGCACCCCGTTGTCTCCTGGAACCCACAGCCCTGAGTTAGGCACCCATGCTTCCTATACAACACCTGAGAGAGCTAGGAGTCTCAGAATGGGAGCTAGCACTCTTAGCAGGGAACCACTTAAATGCCGAGGAGAGAGGTGTGGCCTAAGCCCTGTGGTGGTAATTGGGCCTACCTACTTGTGAGCTCCGCTGTCGAAGGTGAGTGTAAGTTCATAAGATGTCACAGCGACCTATAATAATACATGCTGATCGGGATATCCTCCAGGGAGATTTGGATGACCTTGTAAACTGGAGTATTAGTAACAGGATGAAATTCAATAGTGAGAAGTGTAAGGTTATGCATTTAGGGATGACTAACAAGAATTTTAGTTATAAGCTAGGGACGCACCAGTTGGAAGTAACGGAGGAGGAGAAGGACCTGGGAGTCCTGGTTGATCGTAGGATGACTATGAGTAGGCAATGTGATGTGGCCGTTAAAAAAGCTAATGCGGTCTTGGGTTGCATTAGGCGGGGTATTTCTAGTAGGGATAAGGAAGTGCTAGTCCCGTTATATAAGGCGTTGGTGAGACCTCATTTGGAGTATTGTGTGCAGTTTTGGTCTCCCATGTTTAAGAAGGATGAGTTAAAACTGGAACGGGTACAAAGAAGGGCCACTAGAATGATCCGAGGAATGGAAGGCCTGTCGTATGACAGGAGACTTGAGGAGCTCGGTTTGTTTTCCTTAACCAAAAGAAGGATAAGGGGAGATATGATTGCACTCTTTAAATATATCAGAGGGATAAATACCAGGGAAGGAGAGGAATTATTTCAGCTCAGTGCTAATGTAGACACGAGGACAAACGGATATAAATTGTCAGTCAGGAAATTTAGGCTTGAAATTAGACGAAGGTTTCTAACCATCAGGGGAGTGCAATACTGGAACAGCCTACCGAGGGAAACAGTAGGGGCGAAGGACCTCCATGACTTTAAGATTAAGCTAGATAAGTTTATGGAGGAGATGGTATAATAGGATAACGGGCTTAGTCAATAGGTCAATTAAGTGCCAAACTGGTACTTAATTGGGTCAAATTGGGTCAATAATATGATATTCTTAACCTCTTTCAGAGGGTATGGCTGGAGAGTCTTGCCCGCATGCTCGGGGTTCAGCTGACCGCCATATTTGGGGTCGGGAAGGAATTTTCCTCCAGGGCAGATTGGCAGTGTCCCTGGAGGTTTTTCGCCTTCCTCCGAAGCATGGGGCAGGGGTCGCTTGCTAAAAGAGTGGGTAGATCGGCTAATGTGGCCTGCATCTTGCAGGAGGTCAGACTAGATGATCATAATGGTCCCTTCTGATCTTGAATTCTATGATTCTATGAAAAGTTGCAAAATGGAGACAAAGTGAATTAATATAAACAATAAGACCTCCGGATATATTTCAAGGATGGGGTTAAGATCATGCATGGTTAACAAGAACAGTATGAGACTGAAATCAATTAACCAAAATTGGTGTGTGTCAGAAATTAAGTCTAATTGGCGGACAAAATAATGAGAGGATGGGCTGTTCCACCCAACGGTCCCCTTCTAGAGACCTCAAAAAGAGACTTGTTGGGAAAATTGCCTACCGGGAGGCTGGCTGACTAAAAGATGAGAAGGGAAAGGAGTTTCACCATCATGGCTTCCACCCCCTGTTATCACCTAGAACCCTGGGCCTTCTTTATCCTAATTCTAAAAGACATCTTGACCAGAGCAGGCCAGAAAGAGGGAACCAGATAACATTGACACTTCCACTGGCTTCGGCTAAATCCTGAACACCACCTGGGCTGTGACACTGTGAGTCTCTCACATTTCCCCCTCCTTGTGTGTTCTTTTCCTGCCCCGCCTTATTTCTTCTCTCTCCTAATCTTCTCTTTTTCCCTTCTGTCTAGTAAAAGTCTGGCTTAGCCAGCCAAGACAGCATGTTTTGCAACACTGCTGTAAGTCTGTGGCCAGAGAGAGGCAACTAAAAGCAATGCCCTAAATAGCCTGATACTGGTATAAATTTATCAGGTCTTGGACCATGTGCAGTGGCTGTATTTTTCCAGCAGTGAGGTTACAAGTGAGAATCAACACCAGAGACAAAAGCTGCATTTTCTCTCTTTGCTGTTATTTTCTTTCCTCTTTGTGTGTTTGTCTGGTTTTGTCTTCTAGGAAATGGGATCAGTCTTGAACAACAACAGCAACAACAATAGCTCCAACCCATCTCAACTAATTTATCTTTTCCCCAGAAGGACAATTATTACCATCTGTAATACCTTCAAAGAGACTGTCAAACAAGGGGTTTTCCCCCTATAAAAACTCTTTACAGATAAAGGGAAAGGGAACAAGTGATGTTGTTAAAATGAAAACCTTACTTAATACTTTACATTTCAAATGCTGTAACTGTTTCTCTCCCCCCCATATCTTTAATAAAAGGTTAAAAGGATTTGTAACGGTGGGTTTTCCATGGTACTGAGCCAGCTGAGGTCTTTGCATACCAAACCCTGAACTGGGTTTAATGCTGTTGAATGTTGGACAACTTCAGGCTAATGGTAACACCTTTGACTCTTTGGGTCTTTTATTCCGTCCCCTGCCAAAGGGAGGTAGGTGCCTACATCTGGGATGGAAGGAAGCACATCTCTCCATTCAGAGTTCACAGCCATGAACCCTTTCCTGGAGTTAGGTCCCTAACTTGGGTCATCCTTTCTTGTAACAACAACAAAAAAATGAAGAGGATGAGTGATGCTGCTGCCCCTCTTATAGTCAAGAGCCCAGGGGTTTGGGCATCACCTGGGAGCTGGAATACCTGGGTTCAAGTCCTTGCTCTGAATCAGGCATTATTCAAGGGGACTGGAGTCAGGTCTCCCACATCCTGGGTCAGTGCTCCAACCAGCAGCAGCTGCGCCACCACCACCTCCTCCATTTTGCATGTGGCCCAGTCCAGTAGGTAGCCTCTGAGTACAGGTACTGAATCAGGCCCAAGAGGCAAGCCAGGCGGAGGAATGCCTGAGAATCCCTTCAGGGCTTACGTGAGACTTGGGTGCCAAGCAGCTTGATGATGCCAGGGCTTAGGCAGCCCAGAGGACTTTACCAGCAGAAACCTAGACACCTAGGGACTTTAGGCACTTACTGAATGAGGCAGGGTTTTTGAGGATCTAAATTTTGGACTTAAAAAACTGCCTAAGTGGCAGTTAGGCTCCTAGATCCCTTAGTGGATCTAGTCCTTGATCTTTAAACATACCTGAGTGGGATACATTTCCACCTTTAATCCTTCAAACTTACTAATGCTTTCATGTACAACTATAACAGTAACTTGGAATGAGCATTCCACAAATATGCAAATTGTCTGTCAGATTGGACAGGCTGCATGCGTTTGAAGTTGTGTTGACAGCCTACAGAAAAAAAAAGGCATTCTCAGCTCAAACATGGAAAAGATGTTTATATTTTTTCCCCTCTAACAACATACATTTTATGTTCTAAGTAGAGATGGAAGCAAACTGCAACATTTGAAGCAGGATCTGGGTCTGTGTTTTGAACTCACTAAAGTTAGGAGCTAGTTTGCATCTGAATTTTTTGGTTCCTCCCATTCTTGGAACAGGTAGGTCAAGCCGTAACATTCAGATCCAGATCTGGGTGCAGATTCCAGTTGCCACAAACTTCAGGGGGACTTTGGAAGTGACTTTTTGGTCTGAGGATCTCTCTATTTCCAAGTAGGCTAATAAAGGGAGTAGCTCAGAATATGTTGCTATTCTCTAGAACAGTGATCCTAAAACTTTTTTGTCCGCACCCCTCCTTACCTAGTCCACATCCCCCTGGGAGCCACGGCTGGGGGCTGGGCCTGTGACTGGGGCTGGCGCTGCAGCTGGCGCCTCAGCTGGGAGTGGGGCTGTGATCGGGGCCAGGAGCTGCAGCTGGGTGCGGAGCTGAGAGCTGGTGGCCAAGTTTGGGGCCGGACCTGTGGCTGTGGCTGGGGGCAGGGCTGGAGTAAAGCTGGGGGCAGAGTGGGACTGGGTGGCGCTTCCTCCCCGCCATCCCCCCGAACGTTCCGTCGTGCCCGCCTCAGGGAGGCATGCCCCACAGTTTGAGGCCCACTGCTCTAGAAGCAATGAACTTTGTCTTTGAAGGTAACTCCAGTCTGTTACTTGACAAAGTAGGACCAGTCAGCCTCAAGAGAAGCTGTGGTACTCAGAACCTTTGAAAGGGAGGCTCAGAAACAGCATCTGTGAGACCCAAGGAAGGTTGATTCCACAGCAAGCATTGATAGAAAAAGAAAGAAAAGGCCATGTCTTCCGACTAAACCAAGACCTTAGTACACAATTGTCATTAACATGTTCCATGGGTTTTCTTCCTTGGAGATTAAAGAGAGATCAAAATCCCTCTCACTCCATCACATGGGCATGTGGCAGACATACACAATTCCGTGGCCCTGGCATGTTGTTCTGTCCAATGAGGTTTTATTCTACATTGTAGTTTAACATAGAAAGTATTGCTGTTTAATAATAGAGTGCATTGAGAATTGTGATTCAAATAGGAACCTTATCTAAAGGCTGCTTCCTAAATGCATTGTTGACACATCTTAGCATGTGAAGTTTCTGTACAAAGTATCAAAAGGCCAAATACAATAGGGATCGTCTCTGAAATAATCATTCAGGTTACACACACTTTTTTCCCCTGCTCATCAAAAATTTAGTTTGAGGGGGGAAGATTTGCTGAAGAAAATGGGGAATACCAAGTGAAGGGCCAAGAGCTTATAAAGCTGTAGTACCTGCTTAGAAATTAGAGTCCTTTAAGAATTCATAAGCCTAAAGTTTGCCTAGAATTTGTCAAGTAAAGGACCTGTGCCACAGCAGAGCAATGCCAGTTTGAAGTCATGGCTAGATGGGGAAAGTGAGAGAAACTGAGTTCTTCATGCATTTGGAAACTGAGCACTTCATGCATTCGTTAGCTAATTTTCAAATGTGGTCATCTACATAGATTGCCCGTACCCTACAGCTGGATACTCACACTGGCATCTAAAACCTCATCCTCTGAAGGACTCAGCACCTTCAGCTGCAGTGAGAACCAGATCGAGTTAAGTGTTCATCAGGTTCCAGGATTTGGCTCTATGAGCATAAATGTTGTTTAAATAACCAAAGGCCAATGTGACATTAAGGGGTTCAGCTGAGCTGCAGTGTAGACTCTTTGCATGATATTAACTAGCTACCTGGGAATTCCCCCAATGCAGGGGGAATCCTTGGGTATCATAGGAACCAGTGTAGTTGCTTTATAAAACCCCTGGAAGGTCCTGGCATTAGGGGGTATGGCTAGGAAAAAATGGGTTCTGTTGCACTGTAATTATTCCCGGCTGCAAGATGGGACCCTAGGGCAACTGGGTGTAAATTAGAGCCACTCTAATTTTGCACTTGTGTAACGTCATTGACTTCCATGCAGTTATATCTGATTTGCCCCAGTGTGAAAGAGAAACGGGGCCATTGTATGCCAAAGAGTGGATGAAATATTTTGTATTTCTGTATCTTTTCCTACTTTTATTATCAGCTGAAAATGCTAAACACTTATCTCACACACAGAAAAGAAAGAACACGGGCTCATGGTAGTGAATTTTCATTGCGTGTTTCACAGTGAATCTGGACTATATCAAAAGCTTGCTGCTGTATGTTTAGTTTTTGCGACTCTGTCTCATTGTTGCTGATGCCCATCCAAATAATCAGAATGGGCAACTGTTTATCAAAAATTAGGTAATTAAATTCTTAAAAATCAACATTAAAGTGATAAGATTCAACCATGAATCCACAAAACCAAGGAAATATGGTCACTTTGTGCTTCTTGGCTGTGCCTTGGAATACTGTAGCTGCGCAAATAGTGTATTCCTGAATCAGGCTGCCAGGGAACAGCGGGTGAGATTACATAGCATGCGTGTAGGTATTTTGGAATTCGATCAGTTTATACCAACCCATATTTAAACAGTCACAGTACAGGCTTAATTTTCTTGTATAGGTATTGTTTGCCAATGACATCAATGAGAAAAGAACTAGTGGGTCCAGATGGAATATCTTCAAAGAATATTCTTTAAGTCAGTCTCCCAACAGTAAAGAAAGGAAAATTGATGCCAAAAAAGTGTTCAGTATGGAAATTAAAAGTCTAACAGTAAAAAACAAAGAACACAATGTAAGAACCACACACATAGGTGTTTTCAGGATCAGGCCTCAAGGCTGTTATGTCTGCCAATAGTCCATGTAGTATTCAAGACAGGTGACAGCAGGGGCCACGCCATGGCTAACTTCATAAGAGTAGATAACTCAGCAAGAGTTATGAAATGATTTGACAGAGGCCAGATTCAGAAGGCATCTGAAATGTCTTTCTTTAAAGATAATCAAGTTAGGAATCAAAAGGGGTCTAATGTTAGAGACTTGCCTTTCAAATGCAACAGATGATTATACCTGTCAAGATTTATGGACAGATTTATTTATGTTGACAGTGGGACCACTAATAGTTTGACAAATGAGAAGTCTTGACAGATACAACAGATATGTTCAAGTGTATTTTCTTCTATTTGAAAAAAGGAAATGAGTGAGTTATGACAACCCTGCAATCTATATTGATACATCTACACTTAGGCCCATCTACAGCAGGAGACACATTCTAGGTTGCTGGATGCCAAACTGAGAAACCCAGTGATATTCTTGAACATCAGGGGCAAATATAGAGAAAACAGGAATGAAAGCACCTAAAGCTGGTGCTACCTGTGAAAGGTTTTCTTCCAATATAGGATGACAATCAGAGGAAGAAAAGTAGGTCCCTAGCAAGACTGCTCTCAGGGACCTTTATATTTAATGATTGACAGACCCAAAGGAAACCTCTCTTTGGGTCTCGGTAAGTCTAATCCCCGCCTCCACCACACAGCGCCAAACCTTATGTGTCACCTGTGCATCTGGTTAACTCAAGACAATCACTAAAACAAATCCATTTCCCATGATGAAGAATTCTATAGTAGGGACATAATTCTGTATAAAAGTCTAGAGGATGATTCAAAAAAAGCTCTAAAGAGTTACCATTCTCCATTGAGACCTGATCCAAAGCCCAATCAAATTCATGGAACGATACCACTGATTTCAATGGACTTTTGCTCAGACTCTGAGATTTAACAACAGTGGAAGACTGGACAACCCATAAGTGTTGCTCTATAATCTAGCAGCCCTTAAATGTTGCTTTCATTTAGCAGACACTAAGTGATGTGGGTTACTCCTCCACTGAGTGCCTAATCTGTAATCTTCACACAATTTCTGACAACCCAAGGAGTGAGAGATTGAAGAGGGGATCCGCCTTTATTACTTTAGGGTCTGTCTTCTCAACATGGAACTTGATAAGTGCTGATGAAACAATACTTGGTACAATGCCAGTGTCACTTTTGGATAATTGGTTTGGGTTGCACTTTTCAGGTAACAAATGGGTTGAATTAGCAAGCAAGCTCTCCATGGCCTTGAAATCACTGCAAACAAACAAATGATCTTTTAATTTAACAATGAGACCATTTCCAGGCCCCCTCAGTAAAAGTGAAACAAGGGTTCCATACATTAATGTGACTTTGTATTCTTTATCTTCTAAGAACCCATCCTGTGTCTTTGGCAGATTAAACTAGATCTGGCTACTCTCCCTTGAGGGATAGTGAGAAGTGGGTAGCCAGTATTTTTGAACCAGGCATATGTCTGACATCAAAATGCATTTAACTGAAGCACAATGGGTAATGTTGTTAATGCAAAAACATTTTGGTCTTTCAAGAAACCATTAGATGACATCAGGGGAGGACTGGAGTTATAAAAAAGAATGAACCTTGACAGGCTGAGCTAACTATTATTCTTTCACCAGCACAGTTGCCTCCCGGGAAACCTTTGGACGGTACATTAATGATTTCACATTTGCTCGTGGTAGCCCATCTGAGCTGGGGAGCACCATTTGCATCAGTCTGGGTATGAAATTCATGAGGCCTGTGTGCCATCTCCTTTGTGTTTAAAAAAAAAAAAAAGTGGGGGGGGGGAGTTACCTATCCTCCGCACCCTTACATTACTGAGAGGAAACGTTAGACCCATCTCATCCTGCTATATCAATTTTGCATCTTGTTTTCCTTGAGCAAAGTAAAAAAAAAAAATCTGCTCTCTTTGCCAGTCATTTTGCACACACCAGTCTTTGTTATATAAAATTCTGCTCTGTAATTACCAGACACAGCCGTGGGAGTGGTTAATCTTTTAAAGCAACATTATGAATTATAATACCAAGTGTATACTTCACGATAGTAATCCTGCAGTAATGCAAGCAATATTAGCATGTTCTGGGAGGCAGAGTACTGCCAGGGGACCAGGGATCTTCCAGGAGAAGAAAAGGGAGGGAGGGAATTTCTCAGTAATGAAAACGATGTCATGTTTAGTCCCACAAGCTAAAAACAAACTAAATATTTATGATGAAGAAAAAAGAATGAGGAGGATTATGGTATCATTCAATGTGGAATGAAATGTTACCTAATCTAAACATTTACATCAATAAGAGAAGGATAATGTATGCTGTACTCAGACTGATCAAAGAGACTAGAAAATTAACTGTAATAACAGCAAAAAAAGTAACAGCAGTGTATGGTCTAGTAAGTGTCTGGTCTCTGATGCAGAATAGTGTCTTCTATTCTATAGGTGTAGGCTGTGCAAGCACAGTAGGGTCCTGACCTTGTTTGGGTCCATTGTCCACTAGCAGGATTCAAGCAATGAACAGTAATAATAATAATGTAATAGGGATGATGTCGTAAGCTCTTCAGTGGAACCAATATTTGACCTTTGCTGTACGAAGTGCTTTCTACTATGTAGACCTCTACGCTTGAGCTAAAAAGAGTAACCTCATTAGCTGTTAGCAACAGCAGGCTCTTATCCTCTAAGTAGACTAACCACTAGAGGGACATCACACACACTGCGAGCATGTTACACAGGTATTCTTGGATCTCCATAGTGTTCTTTCTTTTCGAAATGTTCTATTTAAGCTTATTTTTTTGTTTCTAGTAAGTCCTCAGGAATAGCTCTAACAAAAGTATAGTTTTCTCTTTCTTGTGTTACTCTTTCTAGTTTTTTTTTTAACTGCCTGCCCTTTGGCTGAATGGCTTTATATACATGGACGCTGATCCTGAAAACACATGCAGGTGGACTTGACCTTACCCATGTGAATAATCTGGGCAAAGCTGAATATGTGCAAAAGTATTTGCAGTTTATAAAGTGCTTTGGGATCCCTCAGTATGAAAGATTTACGTAAATAAGGGCCTGTCTATACTGGAGTTCAAACCATGTTAGCCAAAAGCGTGTTTAAACCCAGTTCTTTCTAACAAGGTGCTGACAAACGCACTTTTTTTTCCACTGAGCTCCATAGGGGAGGATTCCTGTGCCCATTTTGAACCCCAGTGAAGTCAATGGGGTTCCTGCAGGTGCAGAAGTCTGCCCGCAGAGACCTCATTCCAGGATTGTGGCCAAAACTGCTATGTAGACAGAGATGCAAAAAAGTTGTCAATTCATGCTACAGTTTAATAACAGCTCTGCCTAACAGCCTTGGAAATCTTATGCAGGCAGGGCTATAATGGAATGTATTGTCATTAATAAACCAGTTACATTTCTAGTCAGTGTTTGTCTGAGACACTCTTAAATTTCTTAAAAGTTGGTTTCTTCTATTGAAATAGAATATGAATGTGTACAACTGTTGAGGTACTCATATATAAAAGTTCTCTAGAACTGGTTCTCACCCTTTTCAGACTACTGTACCCCTATGTGCCCTGCTTACCACCCCTAACACCTGACCTGCATTTGCAACTCCCCCAAACCCATCCTGAGACTCCCCCTGGGTTGAGAAACACTGATCTAGATGAGTTGATTTACTCCCTGAAAGACCTCTGTGTACCCTCAGGGGTACACCTACCCCGATTGAGAACCACTCCTCTAGAACATAATAGACAATAGTGTGTTTTCTATAGGCTTTTGAATCATACTGAAGAATTCTATAGCATGGCTACAATTCTCTATTATCTTCTATAGCAGTGCTTCTTTACTTCAGCCTGCACCCCTTTGGTTCTCAAAATATGTCCTCGCTCCCCTTATCAAAAATCAAAATATGTTCTCACACTCCTTATCAAAAATCATTGAAGTAGGTCAGTTCTTTAAACCTAGGTATATTTTTTGTTTGTGTATTACCGTAATCGTTAAAAAATGTATAATGTTAATAAATACATAGGTCTGATGAAGCAAAGTAGTTGTACTTATGTGTCTGTGCTTAATTTGTGTTTTCAATGATTTACCTACTAAAAAATATCTGGCCTGTCTCGCACCCCCAGAAAGGGAATCTCACACCCTCAGGGGGTGCATGCATCCCAGGTTAAGAACCACTGTATCTATAGGATAGTTCAACAAACCTACAAAAAGGGTATCACTTCTTCTTATTCGATATAACTTTTTAATAAGGGAATATTCTCCTATAATATAAAAATAATAATATAGAGTTATGTTGCATTTCTTTAACCTTTTTCATCTCAGGCTCTCAATATGCTTTAAAAATAATTAATATGACCTGACCCTTTTGGGTTGCGAGTTGCTATTATAAATGAGGAAACTGAGGCACAGTGAGATTAAGTAACTAGCCTCAGGCTGTGAGTGAATTGGGAATCAGCATGTGGATTTTCTATTGGGAATCCGAATGTGATCTGAGGGTAGTACATAGGGCATTTAAGCATGTGTGGGAAAACTACCATGTAACTTTTTGAGGGAGAATTTATTTTCTCCCTGGTTAAAATGTGCTAAGATTCCATGGTTTATCTGAACAAGTAAACCTAAAGATAACAGTTTAGTAACCCAGGGTGATGTTTACAACTGTACTGAATGTGACAGCTTTCAAAGTATTATGTATATTTCTAGGGTTGTACATGTATAGCTCTGACAGCATGTCAGTTATAATTTTTGTAAAAAATTGGATGTAATTTATTATGGTTCAAATATAGAATAACTATAAATGCTTCAGAATAAAATACTAATTTTTGCATTGTTGATAGGTTCATAGAGTTATAAATAGAGATAAAAATGTTTTAATTGACTGGGTCATTTCCTTTCTCCCCCTTTATAGTCAGTTGAAACATGATTTGTTAGGGTAAACTACAGACAAATAGAACTAAATGAAATCCTTGCACAATAGAATGGACTTCTATCCACAAACAAGACAATTTACAAGACAAGAAGTTATAAGAGAGGTGGGTTTCAGTTGCCTTGGTCCACAGCTATGTCGGTTGCTCATGTGTGATTGATGGGGCTTGTGAATA